>NW_024424008.1:8410494-8600315 GCF_017311325.1 Ursus maritimus
CCCCCCCCCCCCCCCCCCCCGCCTGTTCCACGAGGCCTCCCGCTCCAGACATTGTGCGGGGGGAGGGGTTTGCAGAGAATGAGATGGACACCCTTGCCCTTGCTGCTGTCGGGGTGGGGGTGTGGGGAGTGGGGGAGCAGCACGAAACAAGCAAGCAAACACATACTTAATTACAAACCTGGGCCTGAGGTGCAGAGGGAAGAAGGGAGCGATGGGGGAGGAAATCACACGACCCGCGTTAGGCTCATTACTTCATGTCAACCTCGCCGCAGTCCTGCCCTGGGAGATAAATATCCCCATCTTGCAGATGAGGATACTGAGACCCAGCAAGGTGAAGCAGGGGCTCAGGTCCCACGGGGAGTTGGTGGCAATGGGGACAAGCCCAGTCTAGGGGACTTCACGAGGAGTGGCCTCTAGGCCAACTTCCTCCTCTGCCCTGGGGCCCTGTTGGGTCTGTTCTCTGCAGGGAGCGCTGGGCCCAGAGAGGAGCCTCCCTGCTGTGGGCCTTGGTCTGCCCGCCTGTCTGCGACAGTCTTCTTTCTGGAGGCCCTCTGGAGGCTTTGGAAGGTCACTGACCGCCTGGCCTTAGGACTAGGCAGAGAAGTAGGGATGGGGACTTCACGACGACACCCACCCAGCCAAGGGGCTTTGATCTGAATTTGCTTTTCAGTCAAGATTCCAAGATTCTAGGCTTAGATGCTGGCGGGGGGTCCTTGCGGGAAAGGCTGTGCAGAGGGCGGTCAGAGCAGCAGGTGTGTGCATGGAGGGGGCTCAGGGGCCGGCATGGGCTGCCTGACTGGACAGGTCCATCGGGGGGTTCAGTCTGGCTGAGGGTGGGGGCTGGGGGGAGGCTGTCAGCAGAGACTCCGGCAGCCAGACCGGAGTAAGTACCAGTTTGGGATAATTAGAAGGCACGTAATTAGAAGGCGTCAGGGCGCTAGGCGGCGAGTGTCTGTGAATGGTGCCTGAGTGGGCCCTTGCTGGCTTTGAGTCTGGGCCTTTGGACCCCCACTTTCCTCCTGGAAGTCTCGAGATCACAGCTCCCCGTTTGCCTGAAGGTAAGCAGCTGCACAGCCCCTCCCTGTGGGCTTGGGTCACCCAGTGGGGGCCAGTCAGGGCCAGGGGTGGCACTGGGGCCCTCTCCCTCTGGAGCTGTTGTGCCTCTTTTCACCCCTGCCCCAGCCCCAGTTGGGCCAGCCCGAAGCCTTGGGGCTCGTGGTCAAGTCTGTGGGTTAGATCCTATAAAGAACATCTTCATGGGGAGAAGCGCTTGTGCGGGAGCTGGGCCTGGGCAGGGGAAGGGCCATTTTGGGCCAGAAACTGGAAAGGAAGACTTGTGACAAGTTAGAGGAGGGGACAGGTGGGGGGATGGGTCCGGGTATGCCGCCTGTTGGGAGCTGACCGCCAGGGTGTGGCCCGACCTTGCCCTGTCCCAAGTTTTCCCCTTAGCTGGCTTTGGGCCCAGAGCTGCTGCCAGTGACCTGGAGAGTCCCGGGGATGTGGTGCCTGCAGCCCCTCCCCCTCTCTGTGGTGTAATTCAAACCCCTGGCTACTGTCACTGAAGTCCGGGGAGGGGGATCAGTTTCCTCTGGCACCTTTTCCAGCTGGGAAGGCCGGGCCACCTGTATGCCTGAGGGGCCCTCACGGGCCCGGGGTTTACTGCAGGCGGCGCTTCTCCCGCCAGGCTCGGCACTGGGCAGCACGGGGTGCCCTCAATCTGCTGGGGGCCCTAGGCCAGTGGCTTGGCCGCCCCTTAGGGGTCAGAAGCTGTGCGGCCTGTGGCTGGGGCCTGACAAATCCAGCTTCCTTCCCCTTCCTGAGCCTGAAGGCAGGCCTCCTGGAAATACGTGACGGGGACTCCCTCGTTCTGCCGCAGCCCCTTTTGTTGTCTAAACTGAATCCCCCATCCTACTTTTTCAACCTGTCTACTGGCTCGAGGCTTCTCTCCAGACGATGCCGTGCTCCGAGCCTGGGTACTAACCTTAGCCCGGTGGCCATCTGCAGCCTCACCCTGCCTTATTGTTTGTCGGCACTCCCCCCCCCCCCCCCGGTCTGGCAGGGGGACAGTCCCCGTTCATCTGTTGGCCATTGGTCAACAGGGATGTGAGCTCCCTGAGGACAGGGACAGTGTGTCTTCTGTTTGTTGTGCTAAGGGCAGTGCTCGGCACATGGTGGTAGGTGACCAAGAGAGGACAGAAGGCTAAATGCTGGCTGCTAGGACGGCCCCAGAGATAGAGTCAGACTCACCCCAGCGTTGGGCACATCCTTCCACATCCTTCGGTGGAGAAGACCGCCGGGTGGGGAGTGGGACACGTAGGTGGACCAGGACTGTAACGGGTGGGGTAGGGAGACATGCAGGAGCTTTGGGGAAAGGGAAATCTAGAGACGTTTCTGGAAAGACAGGCCTTCCTGTTGGTCTTTGATGGCTGAGGGAAAGGGCCTTCCCTGGAGCAGAAATGGCAAAAGTGGAGGCAGAAAAGCAGGAAAGGCCAGGGCCCACAAGGAGGTCCAGGGGCTGGGAGCCTGGGAGCTAGAGATGAGGCGCAGAGTCTGGGTGTGAGGGGACAGCAGGCCCTCTCAGCCCCCATCCCGACCGCTGCTGCAGGCTTCCTTCCTCCCAGGCCCCCTGCCCATGTCCCAGTGCAGCTGGCTATTGATGGAAGGGGAAGGAAGCCCTTCCTCCTCTAGGAAGCCCCCCAGACCTGGCAGAGCCCTCTGTCCCCCTGCTCTGCGGCCTTGGGAGGCCAGCCCTAGCCAACGCACCCCCACCTCTACTCAGGTTTGTGGGGGAAAGAGGGATTTGGTGAGTTCACGCCAAACTACCCCAGCCTTGCCTGCCCCACTACTGCCTGCAAATTCCTGTCTAGTCTCGTCCTAGAAGCAGGGCTGGGAGGACAGACAGAAGTTGCCTGCTGATTCCCACCTCCTGCTGAGCCTCACCTCCTTCTTTCCCAGGCTGGCGACTCCCGGGGCCTGAGGATGAAGCTGAGCCCGCCGCATTGGCCCCTGTCCTGCCTTTTTGTGGTGAGCTGGGGATGGGATCTTGGTACAGAGCCCTGGCCCCCAGCCCTCCGTGCTCAGAGAGCCCATGCCAGGAGCCATCCTAGGGTCGGATACACAGCTCTTCCTTCGCAGCATTGCAGTTTGACCCTAGGACACCCCTCCTGGCCTGTGCAGCTCTCAGTGCAGGAGGTCTCCGAGCGCCTGGCAGGTGCTGGGAGCCAGGTCTGGGGCCTGAGGAGGGCGCCAGGGCCTCCTGTGTGGTATGCCCTGTGCCCTCTGCCCTCCAGCTGGCTCTACTCCGTGCCTGTTACCCCGAGCTGGGGCCAAACTGGGACAGGTTGCGGGGAGGGTCTCCCCACAGCAGGAGGGATTCAGGGCAGGTGGTTCATTCCTGGAATGGGGAGCAGAGGGAGCTCTTGCTGGAATGTGCTGGGGGCTGCAAATGGAGAGCCCATCCTTGGGATGTATCCCGCCCTGTGTGGGCACAGGAGTGTGAAATGGCTGGCTGTGTGTGGAGAGGTCACGGAGGATGTGGTCGGTCCCAAGGACTCCTGAGGGCCCAGAATAGGAAGCAGCAGCTGCAGACTTGGCCCCAGGGATGCTGAACAGGGGCTGGTGACCAACATGCCCAGCTGTGGTGGCGGGGCCGCAGCAGCAGGAAGAGGGACAGTACTTGAGAGAGGAATTCGGAAGTCTTTCCTCTTTATCATCCTGCTTAGTTGGAACGGGTGTGACTCAGGGATCCGAAGGCTTGAGATCCTGATCTGGCTCTCTCTGGGGTTTTCCAGCACTTTCCAGAAGCAGATATGGTTTTCTTTTACCTAGGCTGTGGTGATGCGGCAGGTATGGGACAGGCAGGTTTTACGTGCAGTTTAGAGAGCGTCCCTGAAACCTGGGGGCTGGCCCCGAGTGGTCAGTGGTCCCCACTCCTGGGGCGTTAGGAAGTGGGTGGTGGACAGATGGCGCCCGAATGCCACAACCCAGCACTTTGTGCTCTCTCAGTGTGTCCTGCCTGCTGTTCTTCCAGCTGCTGCCTTGGCCTCTGGCCACTCCAATATCGACGACCCCTTGGCAGTGCCCACCTGGGAAGGAGCCCAACCTGGTGAGCTTGCCCTGCCCGTCTGCCCTGGCCGAGGAAGACTGTTGAGGACCAGGGGCAGGTTCCCCAATCCTGGCTTCCCAGGGACCTGAGGCCTGGCTCCTGGCTTTGTTCTCACCCTTTCCCTCCCACAGGACCTGGGGCAGGGCACATTATGCAGGCCGTGTCCCCCCGGCACTTTCTCTGCTTCGTGGGGCCCTGGCCTGTGCCAGCCCCACTCCCGCTGCAGCCCTCGAGGGAGGCTGGAGGCCCAGGCAGGCACAGCGACTCAAGACACACTATGTGGAGACTGCCAGCCTGGGTGAGCCATGGGAGTGGGGGCTGAGGGCTCATGGCTAGCTGACCAGGACTTTGGGTCCTGAGGTCCCAGCCTCATCCACCCCCTGAGCAGGCCTCAGTCTTCCCATCTGTGAAATGCGATGGGTCAGGACCAGTGAGTGTGCCCGGCAGGAGCCTCTCTTGAGGATAGTTTTTGGGCCTCAGTGATGTCTTCTTGCCCCGCAGGTGGGTTGCCACTTCGGGGGTCCCCCATGTCCCCTGTCAGCCGTGCTCCCAGACACCTCTTGGTACTCGCCGCTGCTATGGTGAGTGACTGATGGGGGCTGGGACTGGTGAGGCTGTGTGTAGGAGGGGATCCAGTGAGCTGGAGCCCAGGGCCCCCCGCAGGGTCCATCCGGGACAGTGGGGCCCTCACTCCTGAGCCCAGGGAAGGGTGTCCAGCAGGATGTGATCGTTGCTCCACGGGCAGTGTGTCTGCTCACCTTGTTCCTGAACGGCAGACACCATCAAGCAGGTGGCAGCCACAGCTCGGGGCGGGGGCTGGGGAGCTAACGTTCTTCCTGTCCCCCGTCCTCATCCCCTCAGACACATGCAGGTGCGTGTGCGCACATACACCTCGCCCCTGTTGTCAGTCACTCTCTGAGGCCCAGTCGTGGGGAGGTGGGATCCGGTGTCCATGTGTCCAGGCAGATGCTAGCGTGCTGTCTGTTCACCCCGGAGTGCGGGGGGGTGGGCCATGGGGCTCAGGGTCTGGCTGCCCTGAGGTCTGAGGAGGCCTTGCTCAGGCTGACTGATAAGATGGCCAAATGCATGTGGTGGGGGTAAGTTGGCCTCTGCTTCCCCAGCGTGGCGGAGAGGGAGGGGGTGGTAGGCGGCTCCGGACACTTCAGTGCCCCCCCCCCCCGCCATTAGCTCAGGCCCTGGGCCTCTCTGCCTCCGTCTTTCCTCCATGCCTCCATCCTCTGTGGTGCTCAGAGCGAGGACGGCGGGCCCGACGTGGCGTGGAGGTAGCAGCAGGGGCCACCAGCGTTGGGGACACACGGCAGCCCGGGAACGGCACCCGGGCGGGCGGCCCCGAGGAGACGGCTGCCCAGTATGCGGTCATTGCCATCGTGCCCGTCTTCTGCCTCATGGGGCTGCTGGGCATCCTGGTGTGCAACCTGCTCAAGCGGAAGGGCTACCACTGCACGGCCCAGAAGGAGGTCGGGCCCGGCCCTGGAGGTGGAGGCAGCGGTAAGGCCTGGCCTGGGGTCTGGGTGGGGAGGCCAGAAGGCCCGGACAAGCCCAGCCCGGCTCAGCTGGGGGGCTGCTCAAGGGAACCCGTTGGCCTAGAGGGTCTGACAGGGAGGGCCTGCAGAGGGCTCACTAGGAGGGCTTCCTGGAGGTGCAGCACGTGGGCTTGAGACGAGACCCTAGAGAGTGACACAGTGGAAGGAGAGGTGGCGATAGGGGCAGAGCGGAGGTCAAGTGGCTTCAGCAGCATTCTCACCCTGGGTGAGGCCCTGCCCAGCCGTAGGGGTCTGGACTCCCTGGGGGCTGCAGTTGCGGTATGTGGTTCAACGGTTGGACCACCTTCTGGGAACTCAAGCTGACCTCTGACCTGAGCTACTGGCAGGGCCGTTGTCTTCGGCAGGCCCCACAAGGGGCTCAGGTTTCAGCTCCAGGCTGTGGTTTGAGTTAGGAGTCCTGGAACCAGAGGGAGAGATGTGTTCCTCCCAGCCCCACCCCAGGGCCCTGGGCCCCTTTCCTCTTGCCCCACCCCTCCCTGTCCCTTGAAGACCAGCAGGGCCGGGGTCCCCGTATGCATGCAGGGCCCGAAGAGCCCTGTAGCCAAGTCACGACTGAAATGATGCTTCCCACGCCTGTGCCCAGGCTGCCCGGGTCTGGCCTGAGCCCTTCCCACCTCCTGACCCTGCAGTCTACAGGGGGCAGGAAGACGGCAGCTCAGGCCATTTTGCCTGGGACTGCACTTGTTTTCCTAGCCTAGGTCTTCCTTTAACTGCTGGCTGCTGCCTGGGTGCAAGTTCTAGGAGCTGTTTGCTGCTGGCCTAGGATTGGTCACGTGGCTCATTCTCATGCTCTTGAGGTTTGGGCCCTAACGGCCCTCAGTTAGTAATGTGGACCGGGTGGTGTGCCGGGAAGTGTGATAAGCCTGGAATGGCAGAATTTGCCAGAGAGTTGTCCGGGGGTCTGGGCAGAAAGATAGCCCACAGTTCCCTGAAGCTGTGGAGGGGAGACAACAGGCCCCAGGAAAGGCTCCACCCCCCCCAAGCCTCACTCTGCAGGGAGCAGTGATAATCAGCCTCCAGAGCTGAGGCCCGGAGGGCCACCAGAGCCTAAACACCCGGGCTTGCAGTACAACTCGTAGGGAGGCCTGGGGTGCCCTCTGCTGCCACATCTTGGTGTAGCTGTCAAGCCCGGTATGCCCCCCCCCCCAGTGACCTCCCCCACTTCCCCCGGATCACAGTTCTTGCTTTTTTCCACAGGGATCAACCCCGCCTACAGGGCTGAAGATGCCAACGAGGACACCATTGGGGTCCTGGTACGCCTGATCACAGAGAAGAAAGGTGAGGGGCGGGCCTGGCCCTGTGGCCAGGCCCAGGAACGATGTTCTCCTGCCAGAGCCTGAGGCAGCCACGGGGGTCAGAGTCCCACGTGCTCTGCCCCTCCCCCAGGACGCCGGGGCCAGCCTGGCGCTCCCTGACCAGTGTGGCTGAGGTGCTGCCCCTCTCCTTTTTGTTCTTGCCTGATGAGAGGTGGAGGGAAAGGCGCCAGGCCCTGGCGGGGGCGGGGTGGGAGGGCGTGGGGAGCGCCCCTCGGCCCGGCGCGGGTTCTGACTGCAGCTGCCCACAGAGAACGCGGCGGCCCTGGAGGAACTGCTGAAGGAGTATCACAGCAAACAGCTGGTGCAGACCAGCCACAGGCCTGTGCCCAGGTGAGTGCGCAGGTGCCCCGGACCCACTGAGCCAGCCCGCTTCCTTGGGGATCCACCACTCGGGTGTGTTCCTTTCGTGTTACCCTGATTGCCCTTCGCTACTTCCTGGGACCCCCCGGCACTGGCCTGCCCTAGTGACTGCTCCCACCTGTGTCCTCCGCAGGCTGCCGCCGGGCCCTCCCAACATGCCACACATCTGTCCTCATCGCCACCACCTCCACACCGTGCAGGGCCTGGCCTCGCTCTCTGGCCCCTGCTGCTCCCGTTGTAGCCAGAAGAAGTGGCCCGAGGTGCTGCTGTCCCCTGAGGCCGCGGCTGCTGCTACCCCCACTCCCAGACTCCTGCCCAACCCGGCCAGGGCTCCTAAGGCGGGGGCCAAGGCAGGACGGCAGGGCGAGATCACCATCTTGTCTGTGGGAAGGTGAGATGGGCACAGACACAGAGGGTCCGGGAGAGACATTATACCCAGGGTGGGGGGGGACGGGGCCCTATTTGAGCCCTGAACATCCTGTTCAGTGATGGCCCCTCTCTGGCCTCAGTATGCCTCTGGGCAGAAGGGGGGTGGGGTGGTCCGGGAGAAGTCAGGTGTTCCCAGCTGTGCTGTGTCTCACACGAGCCCTTGGGCCCCAGGGCAGAGGTCTGGCCTCCGTCACACCTTGTGGCCCTTAGGCCAAAGGACTGTTTACCTACAACCTGGAGTTGGGGGTTGTTGGGGGCTCATCTGTGGTAGGAGGATATAGGAAGGGCTCAGGCTCTGATCCATGAACTTGGTGTGGGACCCTAGCAGGCGCTGCCCTTTCTATACCCAGGGTTCCCTCTCTAATGGGGGGGGATCATTGCACCACCACCCCTCATAGGTTCCGAGTGGCCCGAATTCCGGAGCAACGGTCAAGTTCAGCAGCCTCTGAGGTGAAGACTATCACGGAGGCTGGGCCCTCAGGGGGTCACCTCCCTGATTCCCCACAACCTGGCCTCCCCACTGAGCAGCGGGCACTGCTGGGAAGTGGTGGAAGCCATACTAAGTGGCTGAAGCCCCCAGCAGAGAACAAGACTGAGGTGAGGGCCTCAGGGGCAAGTATCTGTTGGCACCTGGACCAACCTGGACTTGCGGACGGGGCAGGGGCATCTTTCCTGGAGCCCGGAAGCCCTCCCCCCCCCCGACTCAGCTCTGACCCCTCACTTCTGTCTCCCAGGAGAACCGCTATGTGGTCCGGCTAAGTGAGAGCAACCTGGTTATCTGATGGTCTGCCTCATCTGAGGACACTGCAGCCTTGCCCTGGGAGGTTCCGAAGGCTTCCTGGAGGAGGCAGAGCTGCAGCTGGGCCTGTGAGGATCAAGAAGCAACGGTCCAGTAGACAGAACAGCAAAAGCCAAGGCCTGGAGGTGGGAGTGTCCTCCCCGTGCAGAGGCGGGCCTGCTGGCGGGTGCTGTGGGCAGGAGCAGGTTGAGAGCTCCCCCCCCCCCCAGTCCCTGCCACCCAGTTCCTCCCCTGCCCGTGTCCTGCCCTGGCCAGGTCCTAGGACCCTGCGGGATCCTCTAGCACCAGGTGGCTAGGCCTTGGCAGTGGGGAGGGGCCCTCTGCCTGGCACCCCGGGCCCCACGCCTTGGTAGTCTGCTGCCCCCGCCTCTGTGCAGGGCTCTAGCGAGGACCTCTCCCTCCTCTTCCAGCGGGCCCTGTGAAGGGAAGAGGCAACAAAAAGCCATGGGCTGGAGACTGATTTCCCTGGTTCTAACCGTGGGCAAGTCCATGGCCATCACCTGGTTACAGTTCTTAACTGTGAAGCGGGGAGAGAAAGGTGTCTTGGGGCCCAGGGCTCCTTGGGTTCCTTGCAGGCTCCGGCCTGAGTCGTGTGCGGGGAGAGCTTGACTCCTTGCCACCCCTCCCACTAGTAGCTTTATGGCCCCATTTTTGCGGCTTCCAGGGCCTGTGCCTTCAGGCCCCCATGGGGCTGCCCATCCCTGGCTCTGCCTACAGAAGGGGCTTAATGCATGTGTCTGCCCCCCACTCTGCTATTTTTATTGAAATTGGAACCCCAGTCTTGACCTGGGCAGGGCTGTGATACAGGGTGCCAGCCTGCATAGCCACCCCAGAATCTCAGGAGCGTTCAGGGAGAGGGGTGCGTGGGGCTGGAGAGGCACCTCTGGCCTCGGTGGTTTCTGTGTCCCTGTGGTGTCGGTGTCTGTCCCCCAGCTGGGCAGTGCGGGCGACTGCCCAGCCCAGCTCCTATGTCCACTCTAGCCCAGTGACTTGGTTATTTATGTGGGGCCGTGCAGGCATGGGCCCCACTGCCATCCCCATTTCTCTTATTTATTGAAAATTTGCTGTTGTCCTGTCCTTGTCTACATTCCCATCCATTTATTGGATAATAAAAGATGGGAAACTGGTGTCATGAGGAGCTTCTTTCCCTGTGCCTCTTCCCAGGTCATCCGTCCGTTCACCGAATACCTGTGTCAGGTACCATGTTGGGGACAGGCCATCCCTCCCTTTGAGGGGCCAGCTCTGTGGCAGGTGGGCATGGGGTAGCGGAAGTAGGGAGGCCCCTCACTTCACTGGGTTCTCACTTAAGCCCCTAGAAGCAGAGCTGTCCAATGGAAATACAGTACATACCATGTATGTAATTTAAAATTTCCTAATAGCCACATGTTAAAAAGTATTTAAAAAGTATCAATAAGGCATTTAAGCCAGTATATCTAAAATATTTTCATTTCAATATAAAGTCAGTATAAAAATTGTGAATGAGCCATTAATTTTTTGTTTTGAAATCTGGTATTTTACACTTAAAGCACATCTTAATACGAACTAGCATATTCAAGGGCTCCAGAGCCACAGGTGGCTAGTGGCCCCTGCCTTGGAAAGCACAGCTCTAGCGGCAGTGGAGCCTGGAAGATAGGTGGATGGGTAAGACATATGGGGAGCTGGAAAATATGGGAAGGGGAAGCATGGTCCCCAGTGAAGGAACAGCATGAGCAGAGGCCCAGGGGCACTCTGAGGAACTGGAGAAGCTGGAAGTCGAAGGTGACAGGTGTGGGGACTAGAGTGGGGGTGAGCGACAGAAGGCAGCCCCACCCGCTCTTGGAAGCCCTTATGCCAGGGGTGCCAGGGAACCTCGAGGGCATTTAGGAAGGAGAAAGGCAGGGCTGGTCAGCTTGCTCTTGGCCACAGTGTGGAGGAGGGAGCAGGAGTTCTGCAAGGAATCTGTTGCAGCTGTCCAGGCACGAGATGGTGGAGGTTGGGCTGTGCGGCTGTGGTGTGTGGGTGTGATGGGTGGTTGGGGGGGGAATCCAAGGGACTCCTAAGAACTGCTGGGGCTTGGTAACGGGACCTGGGCCAAGGGATTGGGGACAGCTGTCATACAGCCTGGAGTGCTCAAGAGACCTATCTAGGCTACAAGAATCTCTAGAAGCACTTAAGTGGGCATTTGTACCAGGACTGGACCAGGAGAGGGCTCAAAGCAGACCCTTGGGCTGTTCCAGGGACACTGCCAAGACGTGGGAAGGAGACCAGGGGAGAGGTCTCCTCCAAGTGAGGAAAGGAGAGGGGCAGGGTGCGTTACAAGGCCAGGGGCCACCGTGGGGTCAGGACTGCCGCAACCCCTGGCTAATGGACATGGATGGGGACATGGTGAGAGCAGGACCAGGTCTGAGTGGATTGAGCTTCCTGCAGAAGCCAGACTGTGCCAGGTAATAGCTGGTGGAGACTTAAGCTCCAGGGAGAGAAGGTTTTTAGTTAATTCTGGGCTCTCTGGGTATTTGGTATATTTTTTTGAAGATGGAGCCACATTTAAATGCTAATGGAAGAGTCCCAAAGAGAGGCTGAAGAACCAGCTACTGATGTTTGAGGGAGCCTTGGGGAGGTGTGGAAAGGGACAGCCTATAGGAGTCCTAGGCCTGCCGGAGCTGGGGAAAGGTGGCTGTCAGGCTGGGACTACAGGAGGTCCCACTCACTCTCTTGTCCTTGCTGTTCCCGTTGTAGCCAAAAGTGGCCCAAGGTGCTGCTGTCCCCTGAGGCCACAGCTGCCACTGCTCCCACTCCCAGACTCCTGCCCAGCCCGGCCAGCGTTCCCCAAGGCTGGGGCCATGGCAGGATGCCAGGGTGGGGTGACCATCTTGTCTGTGGGCAGAGGCCTTTCTCCTGTGTGGAAGCCATTGGCAGGGGCCTGGCCCAGCAGCCGCACAGAAAACTCCTGCCCAGAGAAGCTGGGCAGACGTGCCTTGAAAATCGATTTGCTCTCTCCCTGCCTCTTGCCTTTCCAGGGCACAGTCTTCTCTCTCTCAGGCTTCTGAGGTGTGTAGGAAAGGGAGGGCACCTCTTAGGGCCTAGGAGACAAAGCTTTACCTGCTCTAGGGGAGAGGAGGAAAGGAGGCAGGCTGCACATTGGGAGGAATTTTCTGGAGCACCAAAGGTTGCCAAAGTCTAGAACAGGAACTAGTGGGCATCATTAGCACTTTTAAGGAAATGTTCCCTTGGGTTGCCAGGGTCTGCTTGGTGTCCCTGTTTGCCAGCTGTTAGCTGGATCTCGGGATTTGGTTTCTCAAACTTGGCTGTCCCCTCAGCCAACCAACCCCACTTCATCCAGGACTCAGATAACACATCAAGATGATGATGAGACAGCAAGAGCCAATACCCCGGGTGGATGGGGTGGGAGGTGGTCCCCCCCACTCTCCGGCCTCCTTTCCCAGGGGAAGGCTGGATTATGAACCCCAAATGCCATCTTGGTGTGGAGACTGAGGCTGGGTCTGGGCTTCCCAGGCCAGGTAAGAGATACCCCTGTCGTGCTGGGCCCTGGGGTAACAGGCATAGCTCCCCTCCAGCACCATCCCCAGCCCCTCATTGTTCGCTGGAAGGTAAAACTAGGACTCTGGCTTAAATTTCTTCACCTGTCTCTTGGGGATGAGTTGCTGAGGGATCAGGTAGGGGTAGTTCCAAGCCCTTGGCCTTCAGGGCCACCACCCTCATCTGGAAGTGTTCCTGGCCTGTCCCCTCCTAGGTTTGCCCCCTCTGTTCTTGGCAGCCCTGAGAGCTGGAGGACAAGCTGGGACACTGGGCCGAGGGGAGTTCTGAGTTTGACTTCTCCCTATTCCACCCGTCGCCCCAAGGACTGGAAGAGTGAGTATGGGGGCCCAGATCACCTCCTGCCTGCTCCTGGCCCTCAGTCCTACCCCTGTGACCTGGAGAAAAGTCCCTGAAGAAAATCCCTTTCCTGCCCTGGAGAAACTGCTGTCGACACAGCCCAACAAAGTCTGTGGCCAGAGGTGCCCTCCGCTCCCACATCTGACAGAGCCTTCCACTGCGCAAGGGAGGAAGAATGCGTTCCTGGTCAGGAGAGGACAGGCGGGGAAACGGGGGGCATGGGGCAGAGGCACAGGGCACGGGGTGGCAGAAAGGGCTGGAAAGTTTACAAGTCCTGAAGTGTGATTACAGCTCTAGTGTGGGCTGGGTCAGTCAGCCTCGTGGGGCCTCCCTTCTCTCTCCAGTTGAAGAGGTTGAGTACTTAGAGGCTGGGAGAGCGTGGATTGTCGGGGCCAGGCCATGGGAGGGAGTGGTGGCCACGGTGCCCAGGGAAAGAAGCGTGGGCCTGGACTAGGGCAGTTGCTTTGCCCAGAGGGGAGAGGAGGAAGAGATTCAGGATAGAAACGGACAGCATGTGACTATGTGGATGGAGAGCACCTGACCTTCCTTGACTGTCGTTCTGTGACTACAAACCTGAAAGCTCTTCCCTGGGTTTCCCACCTGACAAATTCACCCTTTAAATGAACACAGACACTGCCTCCTCCAGGGTGGGCAGAACGTGGGACTCGGCGCCTGGGCCGTGGAGCCAGAGCGAGCGTGAGCTCCAACTCTGACCTTGGCCAAGGTACTTTCCACGGCTGCCCCCTCGCCACAGGCTCACCTCCCACTGGGCTATGAGGATGAGGAGAGTTACCGAACATAAGGCACAGTGCTGGCCCCATGGTCGGCCTTCGGCGGACGGCAACCCTCCTCATTCGTGGCTTCCCCCGGCTCCTGTATCACCCACCTTAGTCCGGTGCTGAGGGCCACCTCCCAGGCCCCTCAGCTGAAGCCCGGGGAAGCCCTGCCGTGCCTGTGGGGAGATGCGCCAGGGGCGCTACCGGACTGGTGAGAACAAGTTCACAATGAGCCTGGGAAGAAACCCAGGGGACTCACTGGCCTAAGGGGTGGTCTGTGTCTCCCTGCCCCAAGAACCACCAGTCTGGTCACCCCGGACTTTTTTTTTTTGGAAACTTTTTTTAATAGTTATCGAATGTTCTACAGCTTACAGTAAATATCATAGTTACAAATTCTTGTCTTTAATCTTTCAGAGTGATCACTATCTGATCTTCAAAACAAAACAAAACAAAAACCCAAAAGAATCCAAAACAACAAAACAAAACCAGATTTACACTTCATACACACAAGGCGAGGCCATGGGGCTTTCCAATCTTTACACTCCAGGCTGTGTTTTGAAAACACTTATAAGTTCTTTGATCAAACTACTTGGAAGACACCGGTCAAAGGTTTATTATTATTTTAAATGTTTTTTCTTTTTTAAAATGTGAGTTCCAATAAAATTTAAAAATTAGATTCCAACCTGTAGATTAAAATGAATTAAAAAATACAAAACCATATACAATGCTCTTACAGGGATGTTACACGCCACGAGAACAGGTTTCTCTGTCATGTGATGGGAAATAGGGATGCAATGCCTTTTAGTCGGGAGATGGGGACAGACCCTTGGGCCTTTAAAGGTCATTATAGACAACTTCCAAGTTGCTAGAGGCCTGGCCTTACCTCCCCTTGGGTAAGGAGGAGCTGGAGTCCCCCCACAGATCCACATGATCTGGCTGACCCGAGAAGGTGGTCTGTGGGCATTCCCACTGTTTCCCTGACTCACAGGCATGAGGAGGAAGGCTAGAGCCTTGAGATGCTGGTCTTGCTGGGGTCAGGCCCAAAGAGGATTTCACCCATTTGACTCCTATGGGCTGGTACTTATCTGCAAAGCTGTTACACCTGTTCTCTTCAGGAAAGACAGTACCCACTCTACCAGGAGCTGGAATGGCTACAGGGCCTCACCACGGCAACACGAATGCCCAGGGACTACGGATGCAGCTGTGGGGAAACAAGAGCTCTAGTTTCCCTTCCTGGCTTTGTGGCGGCCAGTCCCAAGCCCTGTGTTCTTCACTTGGCCACTGGGCTGGACTCAACAGCATGCAAGATAAAAAAATAATCACTGGAGAAACTGAGGGAATGGGGCCCAAGTCTGGCTCAGGCAAGGTTGGCTACGGAATGTTGAAGCTGGCCTGCCAGGCAGGAATTTTGAAGGCTGGGCCCTGGAACCACGTAATCTGTAAGTTCAGAAACGAATTTTCTAGGAGAGGGGAAGACAGGTAAAGGACTGCAGTCAACCTGGCATGCCCATGGGAGCCTGGTCGTGGAGGCTCAGGTATGGAAGTCGATGGTTAGCCTGACTGGGTTTCCTCTGCTGTGATCCTGCTGTTGGGCAAGACCCGGATTCCCCTGGGGCTGTGCGCCTGCACGGAGCCGGTCTCCTACCTGCCTGCTTCACGGCCTGACCTGCCCCTCTCGGAAGCTTGGCAAGCAGAGGGGGACCGTGTACTCTGTAGGGTGTGGTAGAATGCAGGATGGAAAAGCAGAGCTTCCCTGTATCTTCACTCAGTGGCAATGGAGGAGTGCCGCGGTGACCTCTGAGTGATTGATCCAGCCAGAGTGCTATAACTAATACCACACAAAGACCAAGACCTGTGCCATCCAGGCCTTCCTTCTCTGGCCATGGAGCAGAGCCAAGGATTCTGATATGCAGGGCTCCAGGCTTCGCAACCAAGGCGCCTGCCCTACTTTTATGCTCCATGTGATTCACTTCTGAATGCCACTCGGAACAAAGCCAGCCCCTCCAAGGGAGCCCCCCTAGCTTCCTGGGATTGGTTAAACCTCAAACTTGGAACAATTTGGGTGGGCAGGGGTAAGAGCTGGGATAGAGTAAGAACTCTTTGGTCCTGGTTCTCACCCGTGGGAAAAGCAAGCCCAGGCATTGAAGTCAAATGTGCTTTTGGCCATTCAGGGAGACACCAGGTCCCCTGGGAATGCCAACTCACTGGGTGTGGACAGTGGGCAGGCTTTCCAGGGTCAGAGAGCATGGGTGTACAGGCTTCCCAGGGCCTTGGGTCTTTCAAGGGACGGATAGATACCTGGGGCTGCCCTTGAATGTGGCTTCAGTCCTAAGCATCATGACCCCAAAGTATTTTGTTCAAGTTAGGCTTTTTGTTGCCAATTCTCATCCTCCTGGTGCTGCCAGGGTCCTCAGGGCCTGCCCGTCATAAAAATCTCAAGCTGGGAGGACTGAGCTCCCCAAATCTCTTGGGAGTCTTCCTCTGTTTAGGGCAGATAGCTCACCCCTTCATACCTGCCACTGAGACCCAGCAGGTGACAGATGCCAGCTGAAAGAGCAGAGGATTTGAAAAGTTCAAGTCTGGGCTCTTTCTCTTAACCGTATGACTTTTGTCAAGTCTCTTAAGCCTTTTTTTTTTTTTTTTTTTTTTAAAGTAAGCTCTAGGCCCAAAGTGGGGCTTGAACTCATGATTCTGAGATCAAGAGTCACATGCTTTACCGACTGAGCCAGCCAGGTGCCCCAAGTCTCCTAAGCCTTTTGAGACTTAGTTTTTTCCATCTATAAAGTGAGGATTTGGCAATCAATGTCAAAGTACGTTGTATATTAGAAAAACTGTGGATAGGTGTATGTGGCCTTGTTCAATATTTAGCTAAGGGGATATACACTTCCCGGTTACTGCCAAGAGGGGAGAGCTGCAGCAACCGTCCTGTCTCAGCAAAAAGGTTATGTTCTCACCACTTGGGTGCACTCCAGACTCTGGACTCCTGGCCCCTAGGCTAATGGGGAGAGGGAGTCAGGGAGAAGGTGGGGAAGCCAAGGGGGGATGGCCGTTGACTGGAACCACCTGCGCCCCTAACCCTGGCCACCAAGCTCGCGGTCCCGGGGGGGAGGCAGCGGTGTGGAGAGGCGTTCGCACGCTGCTGCCAGTGTTGACGCTCACTCTGTCCTGTGGGCACATCCCTCGTCCTCTGGCTTGCTGGCCTTCCTACAGTGACGGGGCCCTTCCAGCTGACCTTCCGTCCAGCTTTACCAGTGGGCCATCCAGTGGCAGATGCCTACGATCCTATCAGGAAAGTTCCTCCTGCCCGAGGCACACTACTGCCCCTGCTCTCCTGGACTTGTTCCCTTTGCAGTGACTCCCCAAGCTTGGCTAGGCTTGTGGATCTCCGTCAAAGCAAGAAGGGGAGGCCAGCAGAACTGGGGCCCCACCACACACGCTGAAAAAGGGGTGCTGGACTTGGGCTCTTCCAGACCACAGCCTTTCTGCCCTTTGTTTTTGCCTTGGGGCCTGTCTTTGAACTGGAATTACATACTAGGGCAAAGGTGAGGTGCAGAGCACAGATGCTTTAGTCCACAAGCCTGTGTGTGGTGTCAGGCTGGAGGGAAAGCAGACAAACTGGGAGTCAGGTGGCTGTGCCACTGATGAGCAAGTCCCTTTGCTCTGCCAGGTCTCTGTGTCCCCAAGGATCAAATGGGAGGAATACTCTATTTCACAGGGTTAAGCCGGACGAGCGGGTGTGAAATTGCTTTGTGAACCGTGAGGTACCAGATGTTAGTTTTTACTTACTGGTATAGAAAGAACAAAAGTAACAAGGTCATTCCTAGGTCTCCTCCTCTTTCCCTCCTCTTCGTGGTTCTACCCAGCTCACCTAGAGGCAGCAGGGTTCAGAGAAGCCTATTAAGATACCAGTATTCTGCTCACATTGGCAAGTTCCCTTTCCTTCTAGAACCAGTTTTCCTCATTTGTTCGATGGGTGTAAGAACTCTGACCCCGTCTCTCTCAGGGCCACTAAATTAAAGGCTGGGAAGTGCTCTGAAATCTATGGAGCACCTGACAAATGCAAAGGTTTCCTACTGTTATCATTAGTATTATTTTGGCATTTTTCCAAACACATATGACATAATCTGGAACCACCTTCACCCACCCTTACAAAACTAGAGAGTAGGAGGAGGTATTTGCAAAAAATGGATTAACACTGGAAAACTGTTGTTTTGTAAAATGAAACCCCCTCAGCACCCTAGACCAGACCATTCAGAATAGCTAGGTTTCTCCTTACTGGTCCTGCGGCTCCCTGGAAGGCCAAGAAGGCGGGTCCCCCACTCCCAGCTCTCAGGTGGATGCTGATGGGCTCTGCCCTCCTGGGAATGGCCAGACAGCCTCTGAGGTCCTTCTGGCTCAAGTTTCCTGATTTTTTCCTCCTTTAAGGGTGACATGGGAGGTAGGGGTAGGGATATGTCCAAGTATGCGTGAATTTAAAATGAAAAGGGTTATTTAAAAGTCCCAAATGTTATCGATGATCCCATTTTGTACAGTAAAATGTTCCTGCACCCCTCCACCCCCAGAGGGGCTGCTGGCCCAGCCAGAAGCTGGGTGCAGGGGACAGTGCTGGGACAGTGGGCTCCTGGCTGAGACTAGCCACAATTCCTGACTCGGGGTTCCTCTTCTCCCATGAGAGCCCCTGTCTCCTGGGCCTCATCCTTGTCCTCCTCTCTTCTCAGGATGAGGGGCTACTGTCCTAAAAGCATAGATTCTCCTTCTCAGCCAGCCCACTTGCTCCTTCTAGGGCTGGAGTCCAGTACAGAATGAAAGTTCCAGATGTCTTCACAGAATTTCCAAATGCTATTTCCTCATTTGCAATTTCTGTTCCTGCCATCTGCCCCATGCGACCTCTGCCCAGTCTTCAACCCCCTCCTTTGGAATCCATGGAGGAAAAGAGCAGAAACCAAAGCCCAGAGACTGTTCCAGAGTTCACCAGGTGTGGGTGCTGCTGAGTTAATTTTTATAAAACCAAGCTAATCCATCCCTAGGTAAATTGTTGTGGATAACATGCCCCTAGGTAGGAAGGCTGCATTTAATGCTAATTTACTGCTAGATCTAGGGAAGTCCTTTCCTCTTCTCTGGGCCTCAGCTTCCTCATCAATCAAACAAGGGAATGGATGAGATGATTGCTAAGGTCCCTTCAGTTCCATGAGTCTATGAAATGTTTATTGCTATTGCTTTTCCTTCACTATCCTGACCTTCAGAGCTGCCAGCACCCACCTGGAATGTGGTTCCTTCACTTTGGCCGTGAATGGCACAAGGTAACCAAGAGCCCCATGGACAGACTGGTGAGCCCTGGCACCGGGAAGGGCAGAAGGAAGGGAGAGAAATGCCATAGGTTCCCACTCTAATCAGGAGGAAGCATCTTATCAGAGTGGGTCCATGTGGGCTCAGGGGCCAAGGTCTGGATAACATAGGGCACCTGGCCTTCCAAGGCTTTGGAAGGCTGGGATACCATCACCCTGCAGCTGCTTGGCAGGTCTGGGGTCAAAATTACCTTTGAGGAAGTGCCAGGTCAGTTAACAACACTGTGCAAATCAGAGGGTCCAGGCCCAGACAATCTGGCCAGAGACCTTACAAACCAAAGCCAGCAGGCAAGCACCTCTCTCCCTTCTTCCTTCCCACAGTGCCCTCCCTACCCCCGCCCTCCCTCAAATTCTCCCAAAGAAAGAATATGGTTTTCCCAGGTTCTCACCTGGGGTATTAAGCTGCTATGAACACTCCTACCTAATCAGGTGGTTCTGTTCTTGGTCTGTTGCGATGGTTCTCAGAAGACTTTCCTTTGTGTCAGGACAGAGTCATGTCCTAATCTTGCTTAGGAAAAATAAAGAAACGATTCCCCAGAGATGTAACTTGCTCAACAGCTCTGAGTTTCTACCCTGGACCTGAGGGCCACGTGTGTTATGCTCTTCAAAGGAAATCACACCTTCAGCTGAACCATTGCAATAAACCCCACTCTCTGCCTGCCACTAGACTGGGGTCCCCGGGGACCAGATGCTTGGGGAAGGAGAGAAGAAGAGCAGAGAGGATGTGCCTGGTCAGGAGGAGGGGAAAGAGCTGGAAGGGTAGCGTCTAAGAAGGGGACAGTGGGGAGAGGCAGGAGATTAGAAAAAAAGCAGCTTTTACAAAAACCAAAAATAAAAACCAAAACCGTTAAAGATGCATAAAGTGACCCTTGCACTTCCGTTGTCTCTTCTTGCAAATAGAGGTGGTGCTGCTAGGGGACTGCTCCAGCACCTGTGTAAGACTTGAGTAGTTGCATACAATGTGTGACTCCAGATCTGAGGAAGGAAGGGGAGAGCCATTAGTGACAATGATATTCCTGAGGCCATTTCAGGAAGCCACCGGATCCCCTCCCCTGCCTGTGGGAGCCCTATATGGAGCCCTCAGTGCCTTCCTGGTGGAGCTGCCTGCTTCCCGTCCAGTGCCAAGAGCTCCTGGAGGAGGTGGAGGGCAGGGCAGATCAGGAGGGAGGGCAGAGAATTTAACAGTGACGTCCCTGGAGCCCTGCACTTCACCGGAACTGCCTCAGGAGCTGTGGGGGGGCGGGGGCAGGAAGGAAGCTGATGGGGGAGGGGCGGTGGCCCAAAGTCTCCATCTGATTAAGGTAAGACTTCAGTGGAAGAATGAGGCTCAGAGTTAAAGGGAGTCTGAAGACTGTAGACAAAGAGCTCAGAATGTAGTACTAGAGGACTGGAGTTCAAGTCCCAGCTTAATTTTTACTGGTTAAGTGATGCTGAACTAGGTATTTATCTGTAAAACAGAGCTAATAATCCTCATTTCACAGAGTTACCATAATAAGGATTATAACATATGTAAAGTACTAAAATATATGTAAAGTCACAGCTGTCCTAAGAGTGGTATTACTGAACCTGGAGCAGGAAAGCGACTGGTGACTGTCACTGGCCCCTGCTGACACCCGTGCTGCAGACCAGGTGAGGGGCTTTGCTAGGGGCAGTCCTGGTATTCGCTCATCCTCCTACCTCTCCCAGCCCAGGCCCCACTCACTTGGACGGGCTGCAGGCTTTACCAGTGCGGGGGCACATAGCTGTACGCGGGGGTCCCTTGGGCCCTGTATGTTGGCATGGAGACAGGGTGTGCCCCGATCGCGGTGTGCTGGGGTGCAGTCAGCAGGGTACCTGAGCATTCAGAGAGAAGAGTAAACCCAATGAGGCCGTCCCAGGGCACTGGGATGAAGAGGATGAAGCCGTGGCCTTTCACACAGCTGCTCCCCAGCCTGGGCCCCCCACCTCCCCACCTGCTCGTGAACTGCTGCTCGCCCCTCCCACCTTGCCAGGCTTCATCTCCTTAGGGAGAGTTTTGCTGATGCTCCAGGACAGTGTCAGTCACTCATCTTCAATGGCCTCCTTCTACTCTTCTTGGTATGCTCCTATTCTACCGAGTGGAAGCTGCTGGTGTATATGGCTGTATTTACCCCTAGCCCTGCTGTCCCTAAAGGCAGGGCTCTGGTCTGCTCTATCAGTCACTGGGCCCCAGGACCAGAACAAGGCTGGCACCAAGCAGATAATCAACAGCTTGCTGACCTGATCTGGGGAATGAGGCCTCAACAACCCCTTACATTAGGGGCAGAATAAAATCCCACCTCCCACCCACTAGACCTTGTACTCTCTTCCCTCAAGTGATTCTTTAAAAGCTGGGTCTCTAAAGGTTATTCATAGCCCTCTTGCCATCTCATGCTCTTCTGAATGTCGGCACATCCAGAGACTTTCCCTTCCCTGCTATTCCTGTGGTGTCTCCACCCCAGTGCTCAAGATTCCAGATGGACAGGGCTCTGGTGTGATTTCCGGTGTAAGCCAGAAATGGAGAAGGGGTCCTCCATGCCTTACAATTAATTACTGGACAGGGTCTTGAGCTCCTGCCTGCTAAATAACATTGCCCCACGCCCTCCTTTCTGGAACCAGAGTCCTAGTACCATTGTCCTTCCTCTAAACCACAGCCTCCCCACTGACCTACCTGCTTCCAGCCTCTCCCATCGAACCATGCCCCCGCCCTGCAGCCAGAGGATGTTTAAACCAAACCCATCTCTCCTCTGCTTAAACCCTTTGCCAGCCCCCGTTACCTAAACGTATCTGAGCCTCTCCACTGTAGCTGTGCTGACCGCCCCAGCTGCCCTTCCTCCAACTCCATGTCCCTATTTTCTAAGGGCCCTGGACCATTTCCGTTCCGTGAATGTGCCATGCTCATGTTCTTTCCACCTGGACTGCTCTTCTGTCTTCCATCCCTCTGGTTAGCTTCTGTCCCCCCTTTGGAACCTAGCTCAACATGTCCTTCTTAGTGAGATCTTCCTCATCCCTGTAGACAGGTTCCCGGAACCCTCCAGCACAGAATTTCTCATGCGATGCCACACTCAATTCCACGACGGCGTTCTCCAGTCTGCCATGGGTTTCTGGAGAAGGGGGACAGACACACAGATGCTGTCCTCACCTGCTGACATTGCCATGGTGGTGCCGGCCACCATGCCCATGGCCACACCATTGGTCCTGGGGGCAGCAACGGGCGCCGGGTAGATGGCAGAGGGAATGCTGTTGGGCTGGACAACCGTGGTGTGGTGGATGACGTGGGGCTGGGCAGCGTACACCGGCTGTGTGTAGTAGGCTCCCTGGGGAAAAAAGGCTGAGGTCACGCAGGCTTTTGGAGACGTGGGGTAGGGTATGGGGACAGGAGAAGGGAGGAGAGCCTGTTCTCCCCAGACCCTATGGGGTGGGCTCAGAGGAGCACGGGCCCAGGGACTCAAGGTCTGGGCCCCAGCAGGGATTCTGGTCTGTCTTACTACGTGACGATCTAATGGGTAACAGCCCTGATTTTAACACTTTCAAATGTTTGTATCTTGTTGCGGTGTGCTTCTGCAAGCCGCCTAAAATGTAAAGGCAGGGACCATAGTCAAGGAGGAAAAGATATGGATGGGGCTGGTGAATCCAGAACCGTGGGCATGCACGTGAAGCACTGCTAGCGGGACGGTCACAGTAGTGTGAGTACTGCCATCTCACCTATTGACAACTGTCACACATGCAGAGCACTTCCTCAGATGTCTCTTACTATTTCTCTTAGGCAAAGAGGTGAGGATGGAGCCAGAGGTCTCAGGGGACCTCCCACTGCCTACATCACACGGCTGCTTCCTGCTGCCACAGCCCACAGGCCTGCTGACCTTTGTGGGGAGTAGACAGACACAGGATCATCTTAACCCAGAACTTCTCAAATGCCTCTACTAACTACTGCCAGGAGCCTCCAAATACGGGTTTATAATCTCAGAGGTCTGAGAACATAGTGCAAAACAGCTTGCCACAAACAAGAAAAATCCATTTCAAGTCTGTTGTTTTATCCTCTATAAGTTTCACATTCTACTCTACAATGTAGCTGTTTTTTAAATCAAAGTGTTCTCCTCACTACTTATACCTCACATAGAATTGTCACCCCAGAAAAATGTGCCAGGTGCATGCTCATATAGTCCCTATCATAGCCATCCCCTCAGAGTACAAACATTCTCCAGCTGAAGGGGCCCAGATGGGGACACTAAGGCACAGAGAGAGACAGTAACTTACTCAAGATCACACAGTGAACTGGTAACAGAGCCTGAGCCCTTACCTCCCCCCCTGTTTAGCTCACAGACTCTGTCAAGGAAGGGTAGATATGGGGGTTAAGGAGAGAAGCCCAGACACACTGGGTCTCACCCTGACTCAACTAAAAGCTCCCTGTGTGACCTTGGACAAGTCACTCTCCTCTCTGGGTCTCAGCTTCCCCACTTGAATAAAAAGGAATTGAGCTAGATGATCTCCAGGGACTCCTGCTCCTCTGACATTCTAGGCTCTGTTAATCTACATGACTTCATGGGTCACCCCTCCAGGGGCTGAGATGGGGTGAGCGAGTGTGTAGGCTATAGAGCTATTTTTTCCATGTACAACAGTGACAACTGGCCAGAGCCATGAACTTACCTTTCCTCCCTTTCTCACCCACCCCCACCCCACCTCGGGCAGTGACTCCTTTACCTGTGGAAGAGGTGGGCCCAGGCTTCCACAGGTACCTACCTGGGCATACAGATTCTGCTGGGGGTAGGCACTTCTGATTGGATACATGGCCGTCTGATAGGGGTTGGGTGATGGGGAGTAGGGGGGCGGAGCAGTATTACTCTGGGTCGGTGGGACCTTGTATGGTGTCCCCGCAGTATATCCTGTACCAAGGCAATAAGAGAGACTTGCAATTAGTTGACAGAGCAGCATTGTTGGAAGGCAGCAGGTCCCAGTCACGACTCCCCAGACAAGGGTGGGCTGATTCCAGGCTGTAAACACAGATGAGAACAGACAGAGAGAACAGGGCTCCACCCAGAGAGCCCCGGGCCCAGAGGCAGCTCCCTCAGTCCTGGTGCACAGGGGTGCATAAATGATTCTGGCATCTTTTATTTCTCTGGTTCTCAGGGGTATGATCTATAGAATAAGAGGCTGGAACCAGATGATCTCTTAAGGGACCGCTGCAGCTCGGACAGTCTGGGAGTCTGTGGTGCACCGGGAGACAGGCCTGTGTGTGCAGACAGACGGACAGCCTCCACCCGCTCGCTCTCTACTGTGCTCCGTCTTCTTGCTTTCTGTGTCCTCCCTCAGCGGCCCAGGGTGTCTTTTGCTGCTGGTTTTCCCCCTTACTCTTTCTTTTTCTCCTTGTATCTCTCTCTTTTTGGACTTCTCTCTACCATGTTCCCCTTCTTCCCTGACAAGTTTTAAAGCGAAAAGCCCATAGAAAACACCATTCAGAGATCCTCGTCTTCTGAGATGCTAAAAAACAGCTCTACAGAGCCAGCCTTTCCTCTGCTCCTGGGGCCCAGGGAAGGATCACCTCGGCCTGAAGGCCTGAAGTCAGGTGTCACAAACTCACATCACCTGGAACCGAGGCCCCAGGAAGTTCACAATCAGCTGTTCAACCAAACTGTCCCGCCTTTGCATCTTCTGGAAAATAGAGTCAGATCCTACGTTCGCAGGAAAACCTGAAACCTAGATCACTCAGGAACAAGACTATGTACTTCTAGAACACAAAATGAGATGATTCTATGGAAACCAGGTGATCGTCGAGTGACCTCCAACTCCCTTACTTTATACAAAGGGCTCAGAAAGGGCAAGTGGTTTTAGAAACTTCTTTCTGAGTTGAAGTGCCAGTGCCAGGAGACCCTGGCTTCTGATTTCCACTGGGGTGTTACTGGAGCTTCTTCCCCGTGCTTCTCATTCTGGCTCAGTCTGGCTGGCACATCGCTGAGCTTCTCCTGGCCTCAACTCAGCTCTTTTACCTATGGGATGCTCACCAAGGACTTTGTCAGCAACATGGTACTGATTCTGCAACAAGGGACTGGGAGGCAGAGTGGAGAGGGGTGCTTTATTGGAAGAGAACAGATCTAGGCTTCAGTTCAGGCTCTCATCCAATTTGCGGTGACAACTGCCAAGTCTCTGGGCCTTAGTTTCCTATTCTGTTAAAACAGAAGGCTAAGAATGAAGATCTCCTCCTGAACGAAAATCCCATTTTTCTAAAGATCCTGAGTCTCTTCTACCTTAACCCTAAGTAAAAGCAAGCTGTCATAAGGTCACAAATCTCTCAGTCCACAGCACTGGCTTGGCGTCCCCCACCCCGATGAGGTACTCAACAGGACAGGAGAGCTGCTATTTGACTGTCACAAAAGGCACCACCAAAAGGTGTCCTGTCCTCTTCCCTGGAATCATGTCATTTACTCTTCCCCCTTTCAGATCCATAGTTTGTTCCATGGGAAACTGGTTTTGTGGTCAGATATGCTTGGGAAATAAGTAGCAATGAGGATGGAGTGGAGAGAAAAACATGCATGAGAAGGGAGCACTGTGAAGAACTAGAAGCTAGACGTGGAGGTACGAGTGAGCTGAGAGACGAAGTATGGAGCAGAGTCCTCCAAGTTTCTAGACTGTGCTGGTTAGAGCAGGTGAAGCAGATGCTGTGGGGGAGCCAGGACGTCTACGTTGGTAACACCTACCAGGAGCCATCTGAGGGCTCCTTCACCGTGGAGGCACGGTTTGTCTGTAAAACAAAGGGGCTCTCAAAATGGGCATGTCCCAAGACTGTACGATGGACTATGTAAGTCTGAAGGATTTTAATTGTTTAAACACAAAACAAAAAGAAGAGTAGCAGCAATGTAGAATAGAGATAAATAGGTTTGTTTTTTATTCCATGACCATAAGAATTATTATTTTTTTTATTTTATTTTTTTAAAAGATTTTATTTATTTATTCGACAGAGAGAGAGACAGCCAGCGAGAGAGGGAACACAAGCAGGGGGAGTGGGAGAGGAAGAAGCAGGCTCATAGCAGAGGAGCCTGATGTGGGGCTCGATCCCATAACGCTGGGATCACGCCCTGAGCCGAAAGCAGACGCTTAACGACTGAGCCACCCAGGCGCCCCCTATTCCATGACCCTAAGGATTTTTAAATGACAGGATGAACTATGAATCCCCAAAACAGGGATATGCAGGAGACTATTTCCAAATTTATTTATTACCAAATCTATTATTCACACTATTAACATTTAAAGCACACAAACGACAGGGGCGCCTGGCTGGCTCAGCTCGAAGAGCATGTGACTCTTGATCTCAGGATCGTGGGTTTGAGCCTCACACTGGGTGTAAAGATGACTAAAAATAAACTTAAACACATAAATAAAACAGGCTAACTACAATTTTCTGGTAATCGCAGCTTATTTTGGGAAGTAAGGTTTTACTGTAACATGGCCATGCCCATTCCTTTACTTATCAACTATGGCTGCTTTCCTGCCACAATGGTCGTTACGACAGAGACCATATGGCCCGAGAAACCTACAATACTTATTATTTGGTTCTCTATAGGGAAAGCCTGCCAACTCCTGATCTGAGGAATAAAATCAGGTATGAGGAGTCCTGCTAGAGTGGAGAGCATCTCTCTTCTATGCAGAAGGGCAGGACACCCCTGAACCCTAAGATGCCTGCTCTGAAAGTTACACAGCACAGTGTAATGGTTATGAGCAGTGTGCAGCCAGACTGACCGCCTGGGTCTGAACCCCAGCCCTGCTATTTAATAGCTACAGACCACAGCAGTCTTGTCATCTGTAAAATGGGGCTAACAACAGTACCTACTTCATAGGGTTACTCTGATAAACACATTAATAATTGCAAGGCCCTTAGAATAGGGCCTGACACATTAAAAGCACTTCATAAAAGTGAGCTATTATTACTCTCTTCTCTCTCTCACTGTGTAGAGAAATAGCAAGCCTCCTGTCCCGGGGATGTGCAAGACTGCAAGACTACAGTAGGGAGGTTAAACTCTGACTTCCATGGTGCGATCCAACTTGGAACACAGACTCCAGGATTCTAAGATTCTAAAACCGTATGGTTTAAAATACCATGACTTTACAATTCTTTAAAGTTAACAAGCCACCAATGCTGGCGTCTTTCCCTTATGCTCCCCAAGAATGTGCTCTGGAGTTTTTATCCCCAGGGGAAGCCTGCACTATTACTCTATGCCACAAGGACAACCATCTTACACAGTGTTGAGGTTTTCCCTCTGAAGAAAATAAAAAAGCTCCAAGAGCCGGGAAGAGAATTTGGTTTCCACATCCAAGAATAACTTTGTCTGAGAATGTTTCCCTTTCTTCATGTTATAAAATGAGATACACGCATACTCAGAATACAAATCAGCAGCCAAAAATACAGTGCCACAGAAGATGGCCCTGCTCGTTTGTCCAGACAGTTTGAGAAGGGAGAAGTAGAACTGCAGAACTAGAGGAGGCCTCAGAGACCATTAAGCCCAACACAAACGGTTCCCAGATGAGATGATGAGTCCATGGCTGAGAGAGCGCAACTGCTCACCAGGACTCAGGACTCAGTGCTCCTTCCTTCAACTACAACGGTTCTCAAGGTTTCCATCTGGGTCAGGAGGCTGCAGAAACTGCCTGGGCCCCCAGCCTGGGGTCTGTTCAGTGAGTCAGGTCAATTCTTCTCTCAAGGAATGCCCTCATTTGGACTAGAGAATATCAGAAGGCCATTCTCTAGTGCTGGTGTTCTAAGTCTCTGAGTATTTCAGTGAGACTTTCATGAGAAAATCATTGCAGAGGACTTTCTATAACTGATTGGTGGTCCTGTCCATACCACTGAGGATTAGAAATTCCCCTGGGGCTGGAGCCTGGGCTACCTTGGGTAACACACAATTTTAGGATTTATTACTCTGCCTCTAAGTAAAAGAAGCTGTTGGGCTGGATGCAAAAAAACTCACTGTTCTTGCTGATGTGAAGTCAGACTCCGCTCCCTCACTGAAGGCCTGGCACTTGTGAATGGATTTCTACCTAAGTCTGAAGGTTACAGAATTAGAACTTGGGAATGCTATGCCTTAAGGACATTAGAGACCAGCATTCAACTCTCTACCTTTTGAATGAAGAACCTGGAGCAGAGAGGGGGACAGCAACCTTCCCAAAATTGCACAGCAAATCAGCGCAGAGCTGGGCTCAGAGTTTAGGGCTTACCATGCCCTGGCCAGGGCTCCTTTCTGAGTTATAGGTCTCTGCAGTCCAATCTTGGACATTTGGCATATTGGCCTTTCTGTCCTTATTTCACTAAAGGCAATATCATGACAGAAAAAAAAAAAGGAATTAGATCACTAGAAGTCCCAGCTCTGCCTTAGGAAAGAGGCTTTATGAGGCCCCGTTCTTTCTCTCAGGTTCCTATTATTTTAGGCTCCATCAAACAGGATAATAGAGTGTGTACATTCATGAGATAAAGCCATTTCAGCCCTCCCTTCTATCTTTCTGCACTATCATAAATCTTTTTCAGTTGGAGAGCCCCTACCACCTTCAAAGGCATTGATCCTCATATCAAGGATGCCTTTTAGACTAATCGGTTTATTGACCATCAGATTTACATGCCTGAACAAAGCTCTACGTCTGAGTCTTGCCTTGACCCCCAAGTCTCCTTGTTGATAGCTGAACAAGAGAGTGTGGAATAAGTAGGAGGGAGACCTAATTACAAACAGGCTTAGGAAGTGTTAGTAAAATTCAATTTGTCAAAGTACCCTGAATTTTCTGTGGCATTAGAAGCCACGAAACCTGTGTGCTGGGAGGAACCCTGGTGGATGGGGGAGGGTCAGGCGAACCCACTTCTATTTTACAATTGCACAGGTTCATACGGGTCTTGCTTAAAGGAGAATGGGTGCGTTTTGGTCCTTTCCAGGAAATGTGACAGGCTGTGAGAGGACTGTGGGAGCAGCTGCTGGACATTTCAATGGGACTTCAGAAAGATTTCCACCCAGGAGAAAGCAAAGCCTTCTATCATTCAGACATTCTCACTGTAGAAAGGGTTGCCTGTGGAGGGAATGAGTACCCTGGAGATACGTGAGCGAAGGCTAGGTGGTCAACTATGGGCAGGGCTGTTAGGAAGCAGGTCCCTGCTGGGGTGGTGGGTATACAGGTGGTGGTGAGTACATAGCACCAAGGTGACAGAATCAGGAGTCTAAAAGCTAGAGAGAACCTTAAAGAAGACCTAGTCCTGCCCCTTCATTTTACAGTTGGAAAAACCTAGGTCCAAACTATGGACATCAATTAACCAAGGTTACACAAAAGCCCATCTAGAATCCAACTCTTTTGGTCTCCGCATTCCAGGCCTCTTCCTGTTCCGCTGTGGCAGGTGTGTCCAGATGCACCTACAACCATACGTGTGGATTTAAGAGAGAATATGCACGTATAAGCCTGTTTACCTCTATGTCCATTCAATTCCAGCCGAGGTACCTGGAAAAACTCCCTACTACTGCCATCCCTCTCTTAACGAGTCAAATTAATCTCATGAAAAAAGTCAGTAAATTTAACTGGAATCTTAACCTGAGTGATACCATCTTTTTTTAGCTGTGCTGCTTGCTACTTGGATGGCATCGTACGTATTACCTTTCTGAGCCTCACCTTTCCAACTTGAATGAAATTCCACCATAGAAGAACTCTAGTGTATATTAAATGAGAGGGTGATTATGAAAGCGAATCCTCTAATAGGTGAGAGTTATGTTGTTTAAATGTCAGTTGATGTTAACATCTAGAGCAATGGTAACTAAGGAGAAAATAACATGGGTATTTTAAAGAAAAGGAAAAAAAAATGCAGCATAGCCTTCTAATCTGTTTAATAGATTACTAATTTACTGAACCACAGACTATCAGGCGTAGTCTGCAGCATCCCTCCAAGGGTATGTCAAACCCCTGCCGGCACAATTTAAGAAATAAGCGCCCGCCCCGATCCAAAGCCAGCCACGCCTCTTTTGGACAGCTCCAACAAGGCACAAAATCTTGCGATGGAGTCCAAGTTACCTCCGTCACTCCTAAACACTGGTCCTCATTTTATGCAGTGGAGCCTTGTATTAAAAATCAGGTGTGAAGGTGTAGCCATTAGTGAGCCCGCTGGACCTCAAGACGAACGTAAGCAATCTGACCGGCCAGATGGTTTCTGTCTTCCCTGAGGACTCCATGCACATACCTTGCTCCCACAGTGTAGCTTCCCCACGGGAGTGTTTCTCATGTGGAGGGCAGTTCTGCCTCTCCAGGAGATCTTTAGAGATATTTTTAGTTGCCGTAATGAAGGTCTGCCAGCACCCAGGGAGCCAAAGCCAGGGATTCTGCTAAGCACCCTACAATGCACGAGTTAGCCCCCTCCCACAAAGAATTATCTGGTCCAGATGTCCCTAGTGGCAAGGCTGAGAAACCCTGTGCCAGCTGGAGGAGCCTTCTCTGTCCAAAAGTCCACTGGCCTTCAAAGGCGCCCTCTGTTCTTTCCCTTAAAATGCAGCACCAGCTCTTCCCTAATCACACTCGTTGGCCAGGGGCATACTTCCTCCTCCCTCCCTCACTGCTTTGTGTCTCCCCAAAGCTGAGTACATGATCAAAGAGGATGACCTTTTCTGTATGGGGAAGGTCAATTTTTTGTGTGGGTAGGAGAACCTCTTAAAACAGGATCTTATAATGTCCGTTTTAAAAGTTCCCTTTCCTTTCTTCCTAAGAGACAAATCAGTCCCAACCAAGGGGAACAAGGAAAGGAGGAGACAGGCTGTATTTACGGAAAGCCGCAGAGGACGCTTGGTAAGTTCGGTTCTCGGTCCCGGTGTCCACTGGGAGGTGGAAGGTGCCTTCAGTACCACAGGAAGACGAGTTCTGTGGCCAGGCCTGTTTCATCAGCAGAGTTGCTTAAGGGAAGACACAAGAATGGCATTAGGCAGAAATTAAGAAGTGGGCACTACCAATCACAGACACAAAGCAAGGGTCTTGTGCTGGATGGAAACATATAACCCAAGGGGCCCTGTTCAGACACACAGGATGGTTCAGCCTTTCTGAGATGGGTGAGTGCGTTGGGAGGAATGCTGAAGTGAGCTTCCGAATGATTTGAAACCAAGGAAATCTGAGCTTACACTAAGAGAGCAGGGATTTTCTACCCACTACCAAAAACCATGAAGATGCTTATGAATACCATCTCCTACTGCCTGACATTCTGGCCTAAGGCTCTGGGATATTCCTTAGCCACTTTCTTATTAATATGTAGCGACTTAGGAGCCTCTGACCATGTACTGGGCCAGATAAACCGAGTACTCATTTTTTATGCCGAAATCTCACCTGTAGGGGCGGGGGTATTTAATAAGTTGTTCTCAAAGAGAGACCTCAAAAGAATTACCACGTGACACGAATGCTGCTGGACTGTCATCTCTTCTAAAGGGACTGAGCTTTGGCAGAGTTCAGAAGGCACAGGCTGTCCAGTGAGGCACTTCCCACTCCTCCTGTACACCCAGCTGGGGCCAGACAGATAACCCTCTTGCACACCTTTTATATCTCCTGGTGAGGTGCTGCTGGGGCCCCACTTGAGATGTCCCCTCATGAATTAGAGAGGATCTGCTGGGCCATTAAGAAATTATATGTCAAACTTGGGGCAGGTGTAAAATAGAGATGTGGCCCAGTTTGAAAGAAATCTGCAGAGACTTCCCAGGCTGACCTGAAGCTCAGCCTGACAAATTTGAAGGATGATGCTTCATATGATCTAGAAGTGGGGAATGACTCAAAAAACTTACCTTCATGGTATCCTGTGGGAAAGGAGAGAGGAAAGAGGGTTTCAAAGGGGGGAAAATGCCTAACGTTTTAGCGATTTCTCTTGATACACTTTCTCCTAGAGGAGAAACTATTTTTGACCCAAATTTCTACTTAGAGTTGGAAGAATAATTTTAACAGTATCTTTTGCACTCAAATAAGATCTTGGATATGAGGGGTTTTAAAGAACATTAACAGGATTGGGGACTACACTGGCAAAGCTGTACACACTTGAAACGTGTTAACAAGGGGCTAAGGGAGAGCAGGGTGGGATAAGTACACCTACACACTCTAGTTCCACCAAGGCAAGGACAGTCCACCACCAGAGAGATCCCATAACCCCTCTGCCCAATCGGGTAACAGGTAATGCCTCTGATTCCTTCATTCATGGAAGTGCTGGGGCCAGAGGAGGTCAAGGACTCTGCTGTTTGCCAAACTAAGGCTAGAAGTGTAGCTGTTCTGGGCTGGTGCTGCACTTGCATTAATGGCCCGCAACACATACAGCAGATGCTGAGAAATGAGAAGGAAATCATGGGCAGGAAAGTGACACTAAAAGGAGAATTCTGGCAGAAGAAATGGAGATCCAGCAGAACTCCTTGCAGAGTCCAGAGCCTTTGCTGGGCATCAAGACATGGCTCTGCGGACAACACTGGAGGGGGGAGGTCCGATTGAAACAATTATCTTAGGTTTCCTTTCCCCGGTGTGGGGGTAGGGAGCTCGGAATTAATAAAGGATCCAATTAGTGTTGAAAAATCTTATCAGGAGGTCTCCAAATTTAGAACCTGCCACTCAATGTGGCTGGGAAGCCCTGGTCACTCAAAACAACTCCCTAAAAAGTATGTAGTTCTGAGAAGTCACATGTCCTCAAGACCCCACAGGGACTCCATAAGGAAGCAGGAGGCCTGAATTTAGCCACGGAGAATTTGGGTGTCCTGTTCCAGTCCAGTTTTTTCTCCAAGTGGTGCATACTTTACCACAATTTTCATAAGCCAAGTCTGACATTAGTCTGAAGGACTGCGTGACAAAGTAAATCAAAATTAACCAAAGAGTAACTGAAGCCTACACTGCACTCAGCACTGAGGGGAGCGCCACGGTGGACAGGAGCACACGTGGGTCATGGGCACCGCACACAAGGTATTCATGGGCCAGCTGGGGATGCAACACAGCCACACGCCAACCAGAGAGTGAACAAGACAGCATTACACACAATAAAATAACAGTCCAGATTAACCAGGAAAGAAGCAAGTGCGACTGTGCCTTTGATTATGTCTTATCTAACTTATCAAGTGAACTAAACTCTGTATGTTCTTGAAGAAGTGCGTGTTTTCTTCTGGTTTCACTAAAAAAGAAAACAAATACTAGTATTTTCTCTACTTCTCTCTATACTTTAATGCTTAATAACTTAAATAACTGGACAAATATGAGACCAGGAAAACCAACAAATACTAGCTGTCAACTTGACTTCCTCCTTGGTCGGTTGTACCGTATAATCTTCATCTTCCAGGTACAATTCTAACGCAACCCGTTCTGCTGGTGGTAGCGATTCAGAGCTCAGCTGTGGGACGAAGACAATCCAGTGGAAGCTTCAGAGGCACAGTAAGAGGGGGGACTGCTCTGGCAGGCATGCCTGCTCCTGGGTACCATGGAAAGTACCAACTCCTAGAAATGTTCTATATTTTGAACTGGGTGATAGTGAAATACAAGTTTATCCCAGTTTCTGTGATTCTTAGAAGACCCTGTACTTGCTGGCTTATGTGTCTCCCCCACGAAACTGTGAGCTCCTTTAGAATAGGGACCTTGTCTTACGGTCTTTATCTTTAAAGGGCCAGTGTAGGGTCTGGCACAAAACATTTTGTGAAGAGAAGAGCTCCACACATACTTTTTAGTATTTCTAGTTCCGATGCACATACATACGCATTCTATACACGTGTCAAGTATTCCGGAGTTGTACACTTGAGACTAGTGTGCTTTACGTACTACTGTATATGTGTTACTCCTCAATTTAGAAGCGAGAGACAGAGAGACAGAGAACCCTTGGCAGTGAAGGGCCATGGCCCAGTCACAGCATGCTGCCCACATCCAGGTGCTGGGTTGTTCACTTCCTGGGATACGGGGCCCTCACGCCCTCCGACACTTGAACAATCTGCTAAGCACACTTACACGGAGGAGAGGCAGCAAGGGACCATCATCCTGAATAATGCAGTAAGTCAGGAAATCTGAGTTCTAGCCTGGGCTGTGCCACTTATTAGCTGGGGGACCTTGGGCAAGTCACCTAACCTTCCTAAGCTTCAGTTCTGTTGTCTCACAACAGCAGTAATAATCTCTCCCTGATTGCTTCACACTGCTGAAGTGAGGATCAAAAGTGAAGTGTCATCCAGCCTCACGGTTCCTAATTTTGGCATCTGCTCATCTTCGTCCCCATAGTTATGGACAGCTCTAATTTAAGTCCTCATCATCGCTTAACCGAACTACTGCAACTGCTTCCTCATTGTTCTGTTTTTAAACCTGCCAACTCCAATCTCCAAACTGCAATCAAGAGATATTTCTAAGACCTAAACCTACTCACAAAATCTTAAAAACATTCCATGGTTCTCCACTGCCTACAGGCTAAGGCTGAACTTCTTGTACGGCATTCAAGGCCCCCCATGATCTAGCCCTGTGATCTCTCTAGACTCTCATTGTTCTCCCTTTCCAACCCAACACTGGAGCCTCACAAAATTTATCATTCCCAGATTATGCCAAGGAGTATCATGTCACATCTCTATATTTTTGCTCACATTGGTCACTCTTCCCGGTATGTCTTTCCCCAAATGCCACCTGGTAAAAATTTATTAATCCACCAATCATGAGCTTGCCTCTACTATGCAGTCTTTTCTTTTCCCCACCCTTTGACCACAGTACCTACACATATCTCATACGGTTCGCTATCCCAGTTTCTGTGATTCTTAGAAGACCCTGTACTTGCTGGCTTATGTGTCTCCCCCACGAAACTGTGAGCTCTAGAATAGGGACCTTGTCTTATGGTCTTTATCTTTAAAGGGCCAGTGTAGGGTCTGGCACAAAACATTTTGTGAAGAGAAGAGCTCCACACACACTTTTTAGTATTTCTAGTTCCGATGCTATAACTAGAGGGTAAGGAAGCATGAGAGCTTCTACCACTTTTTATGGAGTCTTCTGTCCAAGTTCATGTATCTTGAGGCAAACAAAAAAATGGATTCCCCATATATGATAAAAGAAACATGTCTGTGACCAACAAAAGTTAAAATAACACAATTATAAGAAGCTAGGCTGTTAACGTTTAAAGGGACCTAAGAGATCACCCGGAATAAAACACTACCTATGGCCTGGAGACATGACATTAGCAAATTGCCCAAGATCACGCAGCCCACAGCAGCGGCAAGGGGAAATTTTCACAGCTCATCTCCTGAAAGACGCGCCATGCACAAATTCAATATTCAACATCCAAATAATTCAACGTTAAAAGCTGAGAAAGTGTGCAGGGATTTTAATGAAAACATTGTCCTGAGCAGCCCAGGTGAGGGTAGTGAAAGTGGCAAATCCCTCCCATGGTCCCTTACTGTCTGTGACAAAAAGGACCTAGTCCAGTTACACTGCTGGGACCCTCACAGGTGCCCAGAAGTTCCCGTGGTGCCTTGGGCCTGGAGTCCACACTGCCCAGAGGACCTCACTTATTTTTAGCACAATTGGCCCTCACCTCTCACCATCCAGAAAAATGCCCTGGAAATGAGCCAGAGCTCAAGATCTGGGCTAAGGGAACAGATTATATCTAAGGTCAACCAGGTCTTCAAACATGTCAGACTGCCAACGGAGATGGAAAATCTGATCCTGGGCAGACTGTTTTTTGGGGTTCGTACAGGCATAATGCAGGCATTCCTCCACAGGGGCTGCCACAAAGCCAACAGAAGAGCCATACAGGCTGAAGAATTTTGTTCACTTGATTGTTTGAATTCAGCAGCCAGGTTAGGGTGAAAGTCTCTGACCTAGGTCACATGGGACCCCGGAGGTGAGGAAGGGGAAAGACGCCTTTTAGTGCCATGATCCTTCTTTGCTGCCCTAGGGGACGGTTCATGTGTGTCTCCAACCCATGATTTTGCACCATCAGACATGTTCCTGCATGCTTTAGGAACTGCTGCTGAGCCACCTGGGGGAGCCCAAGCCTAAGGGATGGGATTTGGGGAGGGAGGGCGAGGGGATCTACCGTTGTTACGAGATAACACATTCATAGGCCATAATACAGATGAGGAAAAATAGCTCTCCTACCATAAGCTGAATGCAGGAACTGAAACTCTGTTGGATAGAAATGTTAGTTGAAATTACCACTAAGAATTTGTGCAAAGTAGTACACATCGCAGTTACAAAAACAGACTGTCTCAAGATAGCAGTTTCCCCCAGGTGACATAGGAAACAGTGAATGCAGAGGGTGTGAAGTGCCTCTACCCTGGAAGGAACGACAGACTTGCCATCCAGGAAAGCCCACTCATCGAGAAGAAGCACCTCCGGGATGGGTGGCTAACCCAAGTTAGTGCTCTTTGCGTAACAGAGGGACTTCACACATGACAGAGGCTTTATGTACCAGAGGAAATAAGGTTCAGGGACAAAACCATCACCTCTGGCCTCTGAAGAACTGTCTGTAAAGCTCCAGAGGGCTAGGACCAATGCAGAGATACCTCACGTGAGACCTCTGGGAGAGTATGGTGCTTCAGACGGTGCACAGGCTGTGGTGTCAGTCAGACTGGGTTTGAATTTCAGCTCCACTCTTTTTTAGCTGTGCAACTCTGGACAAGTTCTTTAACCTCTGAGCAAAACTGGAAGCAGGAAGATTCAACTCACACAAGACTAAAGTCAAAACGTGTGACATGCCTTGCACAGTGCCGGGAATATGGCAGGTATTCAGAAAACACGTGTTCCTTTCCCTTGCCTTTCCTCAGGTTTGTCATACGCAAAATAGGAATACTATGTTTGCACTTTATAAAGCTGCAATGAAATCAAGTGAGACAGTAGATGAAAGTGATTTATAAACAGACTTCTTGTGACGAGGTATTTCATTTCTATCTATATTAGTTATTCTGTTTATCCTTTCATTTTCAAGTCAGATTACCAATAATGTGATACATCCTTTGGTTTCCAGATTCTGAAAACAAGTCTTAGTCGGCTCCTGCCTCCTGCAGGGCCAAATAGTTCTTAAATAAGATCCCTGAAGTCATTAAGAGCTTGGAAAAATCCAAGTACCCACACTGCTTTCAGAACCAGTGAAAGAGTGAAGTGTTTCCCTGCATCCTGAACAGATGACATCTCAGAGTACTCAGAGCTGCTAAAAATAGCTCTCTCTGAAGCAACTTCTTGGTCTCCTTGAAGAAGCCGAGAGAAATTTAAACCGGAGAGCCTGGCTCCTTTGCAGGCTTCTACCCCGCAGGCATCTCCTGGCATCACAAATGGCTGGTTCTGGCAGGAAGCTGAGAGTAACCTACATTGCCCTCTCTGTCCTTGAGCCAGCTCCTCCTCGGCAGGAGCTCCCCTACGGCAGTGCCGAGGCTGGCCTCCCGAAATATGAAACAGACCAGTTGTGTGTGCGCGCGCACACGCGCGCGCGCGCGTGTGTGTGTGTGTGTGTGTCTAACTCCAAAGGAAAGGGGATCTGCTCAAGGTCGCACCAAAATCAGTAGGAGAGTTAGGGCTATAATCCCAGTCCTTCCAACTCCTAGTTTGGGGCTTTCCGACACAATGTGTTAACACCACCCTCTATAGTGTATGGGTTTCTAAGGAAATGGTCAGGATGCTGCAGTCATGGCTTAGAAATATGTTGAAATTTGAAAACACAAAATCGGGGAAAATCAAGTTAGGTGAGGGCTGATATTTTATGTCTTAAAATTAAAGCTTTATTAGTACTTTACACCTGCCTGGAACTTTCCAAACTCATCTCCTTATTCCACAGTCCCAAGCTCCTCCTGTGTGCTCTCCCTAGTCTGTTTGCTCTAGTTTAACTCCTTAATTTCCCTCTGGCCAACTGCAGAGCACATAGCGGGATGCCTGGGTTTGGATCTTTGGGCTAGTTCCCAACTTCTCTAAATTTTAGTTTTCCCACTTGGAAAATGGGAATAACAATAGTAATTCAAAGGTTTGTTGTGATAGAAAACAAGTCAATATCCATAAAAAGCTTAAAATAGTCCCTGGTACATAGGAACCATTCAACAAATATCACCTATTTATTTTTATTGTCTGTCCTTCCACTTTCTTGCCAAACGAATCCTCGAACAATTCTACAAACCATCACCATAAGTTCTGAACATTAAGAGAAAACGCCCCAGTGCTGGAAATCAGAACCGTGATGAATTCACAGCCTCCAGCCTCAGTGGGCCCTCCTGTTACACAGCTGTGTTACCTTCTCCTTCACACCTTGACCTCTCTTCTTAAGAACCTTCCCTCTATCCTTGCTCACCTCTCTCTCAGCAAATCAGAATCATTAGACAAGAACTTTCCACTTTCTACTGGGGAATTTATCCTAAGCACATCCATCTATGATCTTTTCGTTAGTCTGAGAGGAAGCCCTGCCCTCCTGTGCGAGGCACCCCACTCCACCTGCTCCCCCAAACAGAGAAGAGAACGGAGCTCTAGATTTCTCACCTCACCAAAGCCTCCTTGAAGGCCTGGCTCCTGGCACCCCTCCTCCTATATCTCTGACTTGTCCTCCCCACTTACTCCTTCCCATCAACACTTACTTAACCATGCTCATATCTAAAACATGCCTCCTTTAATCCCGCCTCCCCTTGTTCTCCTTGCCCTCGTAGCCAAGGCTCTTGTAAAAGCAGGCTCCCTCTGCTAGCTCTGCTTCTTCGCTCCCAGCCTCACCATCTCATTGACTCTGCTTCCACTCGCCACTGGCGGCCTCCTGACTATACACACAACATATCTTCTTCGTTCCTGACCTTAGCAACTACTCACCTCATTTCGTTTTAGACCAGGTACTTTACCAGATCTCACAGCATTTAGATTTAAAGCATTTCTATACTGTGAGATATAGAAAACCACTGTAGCTCTTAAGACAGAACTTATCAAACTCGATTAACTCTTTTATCAGAGTTAATTTCTGCAGCTTTTATTGTTTCTGCCTCATATTATACATTATTTGGAAATATATATCTTACTGATTTAAAGTGAATATAGAATAAACTATTAATGCCGAGATGGATTTTTTTAGCCTGTGGGTCACTGCTACCCTCACAAACTCTGAGGGCAATGTCTTTAGCTTCCTCAAGTCTGAATCACGTCCAGTGTCATCCAGAGTGCCGTGGGCGCTGCAGGGGCAAAATAAATGTCTGTGGAATGACACAGCTATGTAAGCACTTTAGAGGTTAACATCACTTATGTGCATAAAATAGTTCTTGTCTCCTAAAAAAGAGGGGGGTCATAGTATGTGTGTGCATGTGTGTACAATTACAAAATGATCCCTACTTCAGAATGAAGTAACTCAGGTTCAGAGAGGTCAGGTGATTTAAGGTTGCTAATTTAGGAAGTGACAGAACTCAAATCCAGGTCTTCTGACATAGCCATGTTCTTCTCTCATTTAAATATTCTAGAAGAAAGGGAATATGGTAGGATGAGTGCTAGGTTGGCACAGAAAAGCATGAGACCAAGAACCAGAACATCTGCCAAAGGTTCCAGTCCATATGCTACTGCTGATTCACTGGGTAACTTGGACAAAACACTGCTTGTCTCTGGATCTCCTGTGTCAAGAGAAGGGGTTGAACTGCAGGATCTCTAAGGTCTTTTCAAGCTTTTTAACTCTAGAATAATCATTACTAAACAAGAAAACGGGTGTTATCATGGCATTCAAGGCCTTTCCACATCCTGCCCTTGGATATCTGTAGTTCAGATTCACCTATTATCTCCACCCCACAGTGTGCTTCAACCATTCTCACTACTTCCGGGTTCCTCAGCATCATGCCCTCACACTGCCATCCCTTTGCCCAGGCTCCACTCTGTCTAGAATGCTCAACTCTTCCTTTGTGTGCTTAAAAGAATGCCTCCCGCTTCTCCCTCGGGTCTCTATCGCTAGGCCCCCTGTGAGTCCTCCTGTACACTTTCAACCTCAGAAGACTGTCGTTCTCTCCTCTGCTTCCTCTCCTTACACGTATTCCCTTCACCATAATCATCACACAGCCGTAAATCTGTTTTAATGCCAGCTACCAAATGAACTATAAGTTATTTTAGGCAAAGATGGCTCTTTTTCTCTATTCTAGTGTAGAGGGCATTCAACAAATAAACACTTGTTGAGTAAATGAAGAGGAACTTATATAAAACCATCTACAGCCTTGAGGTAAGTAACACATTTCTCTGAGAGATGAGCTATCTTGTCCAAGGCCCCACAACTAGTGAGTTATCAGGATTCAAACCCAGGACTTTCTAAAGCGTCCATACTTTCTCCAGCCCCTTGAATGTTAAAGCACCGGCTAAGTGTGAGGGTTAGTGTCAGTGGTAAGACTCTGCACTGCTCCTAGCCCAAACTAGAACAAACTTTTTCAACATTTTCAAATCTATTTCAATCTCTATCCAAGGAGAGCTGGGCCTTTGTTATTTTTGAAAAACAGGTTCCTTCCCTCAGCATGAAAACCAGCTCTTTATCCTCTGGTGGCAAGTCTCTCACTCCGTTCCAAATCCACATCCAGGAAGTCTGGTGAGTGTGCGTTTGCGTCTGTGTGTGTCTCAATGGCAGCCTTAGGGGAAACCGAGCAAAGACTGGATTTGGACATTGTTTGGGAGAGCACAGAAGGTTCTGTGAGGAAGATGCATGTCTCAGATATGCCAGCAGAGAAGAGATGGGCCAACCTTAAGTCCCAAGGAGAAGGGAGGAGATTCTATTCCCACCCCAACCCTGAGGCTGAACTGCCCCAGTTCCCAGAGGGGACTCCCAGGAGAATCAGGCTTGGACACGTTGAGTCCAGAGCAATTAAGGACAGGGAAAGGCCAGCAGGTGGGTTTGTTTTTCCAAACAGAGCCCACCTCCCACCCCAGGCACCACGGCTGGTCTCTACTTTCTCCTTACCTGGAGCATAACTGGGGCTATTGGTGGGGTACAGGCTGGGATTGTAGGCAGGGGCTGCTGCCGGGTAGGCTGTAGGGTAACCTATGAAGAGACAAAAAAGCCCCAATTAGTTGGGCAAGAAGAAAAGGAAACAGAATCCAAGTCCCAGTCTTGGCCTTCAGCCTCTTCATGGGCCTTTTCAGACATATATGTGACCAGCTTATAGCCTCTATGAGAAAAGTCACCAATACCACAATCCCAACATATGCAGATTTTTAAAAAGTTTTCTATTTTTTAAAAAATCAGTATAAGAACTATATATCTAATATACTCACTGTAAAAAAAAAAAATTGAAACACCATAGAAGTAGTATGTGGTAAAAAGTTTCCCCACGGGTAGTAACAGCTATCCTTCCAGATAGTTTTCTACATCTTTTTTTCTTAAAGATTTTATTTAATTATTTGAGAAACAGAGTAAGCGAGAGAGAGAGAGAGCACATGAGCAGGGGCAGAGGGAGAAGGAGAAGCAGGCTCCTTTGCTGAGCAGGGAGCCCGATGCAGGGCTCGATCTCAGGACCCTAGGATCATGGCCTGAGCCAAAGGCGGACTCTTAGCCGACTGAGCCACCCAGGTGTCCTCTACACATTTTTATACACATATATTCAGTGGTGTTCTGGTAAATATTTAACAACTGGCTTGAGGGAACTGAAGTGGAAATCTATGTGTAGCATTCGCCAAGTTCCATGGTATAAATACTCCCACCACGGCCAACTTCAAACCATCAACGTCAAAAGGAATAGCTGGGAAAAGATGCTCACGACTGGCTCTCTAGCCCACAAGCCAGATCCAGCCTGCCACTGCATATTATACATAGGAGTTTTTGGTTTTTTGAAAAAAAAAAAAATGTTGAAAGGATTTTTTTCTAAGTAGTCTACTCCCCAATGTGGGGCTCAAACTCATGACCCCAAGATCAAGAGTCACATGCTCTATAAACTGAGCCAGTGGGGAGCCCCATTTTTTTGAAAATTTTATTGGGACAAAATACATATACATAAAATTTGTGATTTTAACCATATTAAGTATATAATTAATTCAGTGGCGTTGTGTTCACAATGTTTTACAACTATCTCCACTGTTACTAAGACTTTTTAATCACTACAAATTCTGTACCCAGTAAGCAGTAACATCCCATTCCCTCTCCCCATAGCTCCTGTTAACCTCTAGTCTACTTTGTTTCTATGAATTTGCCTATTCTAGATATTTTATATAAATGGAATCATACACTGCCCTTTTGTGTCTAGCTACTTTCACATTTGTTTTAAAGAGGGGGGAGGAGGATGGGCAGAGGGAGAATCTCTTTTTTTTTTAATTTAAATTTTACTTAGTTAACATACAGTGTAGTATTGGTTTCTGGAATAGAATTAAGTGATTATTCATTTACATATAACACCCAGTGCTCATCACAAGTGCCCTCCTTAATACCTTTCACCCATCTAGTCCATCCCCCGACTCACCTCCCTCCATCAACCCTCAGTTTGTTTTCAATCTTTAAGAGTCTCTTATGGGGGCGCCTGGGTGGCTCAGTTTGCTAAGTGTCTGCCTTCGGCTCAGGTTGTGATCCCAGAGTCCTGGGATCAAGTCCTGCATTGCGCTCCCCACTCAGCGGGAGTCTCCTTCTTCCTCTGCCCCTCCTGCCTCTCATGCTTTCTCTCTCTTGCTCTCTCTCTCTAATAAATATGTAAAATCTTAAAAAAAAAAGTCTCTTATGGTTTATTTCCCTCTTTTTCCCCTCCCCTTCCCATATGTTCATCTGTTTTCTTTCTTACATTCCACATGAGTGATATCATATGGTATTTGTCTTTCTCTGACTTATTTCACTTAGCATAATACACTCTAGCTCCATTCATGTCACTGCAAATGGCAAGATTTTTTTTATAGCTGAGTAATATTCCAGTGTGTGTGTGTGTGTGTGTATATATATATATATATATACGTGTGTGTGTATATATATGTATATATATATATGTATGTGTGTGTGTGTGTATGTGTATATATATATATATATATACACACATACACACCACATCATCTTTATCCATTCATCAGGCGATGGACATCTGGGATCTCTCCATAGTTTGGCTATTGTTGGTAATGTTGCTATAAACATTGGGGTACATGTACCCCCTTTGAATCTGTATTTTTGTTTTTGTTTTTTAATTAATTAATTTGACAGAGAGAGAGCGCACACACACAAGCACGAGGGAGAGCTGCGGAGGGAGAAGGAGAAGCAGGCTCCTCACTGAGCAGGGAGCCCAATGCAGGGCTCCATCCCAAAATCCTGGGATCATGACCTGAGCTGAAGGCAGACACTTCACCAACTCGGTCACCCAGGCGCCTCTTGAATCTGTATTTTTGTATCCTTTGGGTAAATACCTAGTAGTGTAGTTGCTGGATTATAGGGTAGTTCTATTTTTAACTTTTTGAGGAACCTCCATACTGTTCTCCAGAGTGGCTGCACCAGTTGGCATTCCCACCAACAGTGTAAGAGGGTTCCCCTTTTGAAAGAGAGAATCTTAAGCAGGCTCCACGCCCAGCACAGAGCTCAACACAGGGCTCGATCTCACAACCCTGAGTTCATGACCTAAGCTGAAATCAAGAGTTCATGACATAAGCTACTAAGGCAACCTAACTTCTTTCACTTTAACATTATAAGCATTTTTCCATATAATTACATATTCTTCAAAACATTATTTTAAATATCTTTATAATATTCCATTATGTAGACAGATCAAATCATTTAACCATTACTATGTTTTTAGGTTGTTTGGAATTTTTCACTATAATAAATACAACTATGAGAACAACCTAAATAAATCTTTGGCTACATCTCTGATTATTTTAGGAAAAAGTCTAGAAGTGAGATTTCTAGGTCAAAAGATAGTGCTATTTTTAAAGCTCATTCATTCAACAAATATTTGAATATCAACTCTGTGCCAGACACTGTGAAACCTGTACTTGGGGAGCTTCTACTTTTAAAGGGTGGGAGAAGGCAGTGGATAAATAGTAAATATGAGTGAACACAGTCTAAAGTGCTATGGAAAAGAGAAAAAGGGCAGGGCAGAGGGTGTCAGAAGTGCCAGAGTGCTGGAGGGAGGGCACTGCAATACTGAATAGGGTAACCAATGTAAGACACATTGAGAAGGTAAGATTTTCACAAAGACTTGAAGGAAATAGAGTTAACCAAGTAGATGACCGAAGAAAGAGCATTTCAGACGAAGGAAACTGTACAAAGCCCCTAAGTGGAAAGCCTTTGGTATGTGTCTGAGGAACAGCAAAAGGCCAGTATGGCTGAAGTGGAACAGATGACGGGGACAGTAGTAGCAGAGGAAATCAGAGTGCTAAAGGGCTGGTCAGTTCACAGAGGGCCTTATAGTTCTACTGAAAGCACTTTACTTTCATTCTTTGTGAAATGAGAAGCAATCACAGGGGTCTGAGCAGAAGAATAACATGATCTGACTTTCATTTGAGAAGGGTCACTCTGATTACTGTGTTGAAAACAGACTATAGGGGCCCCTGGGTGGCTCAGCTGGCTAAGCATCTGCCTTCAGCTCAGGTAGTGATCCTGGGGTCCTGGAATCGAGCCCTGCATCGGGCTCCCTGCTCAGCAGGGAGTCTCCTTCTCTCTCTGCCGCTCCCCCTGCTTGTGTTCCCTCTCTCTCTCAAATAAATAAATAAAATCTTAAAAAAAAAAAAACAAACAGAAAGAAAGAAAAGAAAAGAAAATAGACTATAACGGGGGCAGGGTAGAGAAGCAGAGACCAGTTAGGAATCTATTGCAAACTCATGGCAGTAGACGATGGGCCTCAGGACAGGGCAAAGTCAGCAGAAGGATGAGAAGCGGCATGCTAGGAGTTTTCGCCTACTTTGCCAACCTGCTTCCTAGATAAGACTATCAATTTGTACTTGCACTAGCAGTAGGTAAGTGCCTGTCTCACTGCTCCCTGCAGCTTTTTAGCGTTCATTGGTATTTTGACTGACGACGGAAAGCTGATTTTAAAAGTCAAAGATTAAATCTCTAAATCCCTAAAAGCTTCTTTGGGATTTGTAAATATTGCACTTTAATAATGTATCTTCGTTAATATGCCTTTCCCTAAATCCTTTCCAACTCCAAAGAAAATTCATCTCACTTTACCCCCCAATCATTTTCTGATTTCAGAACCAAGGCGGACAACTTATTGTCTCTCAATTAGCATTACAGAGGTCTGCCACTTATCAAGAAGAAAAGACAGGGGTTTAATCTGGAAAGCAAAGCGACCCAGTCTCATGGCTGAAATCTATATTCAGCTTCATGTGAGAGACTGTGTGGCCAAGGGTAATTATACCCCTGTTTTGTCATTTCAGATGCCTTTTACTTTGGGGGGAAATTATAGGATCTTCTTTCTATGTTCCAAGTAGATTTATTTTTCATTCACTTGAATTTGGCAGATAGAAGATGGCAGAATAGAAGGAGCTTTATTTGATCCTCCAACCCTCCTCATTTTATAAATGACATCCTCAGGCCAAGAGAAAGGAAAGGGACTCAGGGTTACAGACTGCTGATGCTAGAATGTACCTTAAAGGCCACTTGGTCCACCCTCACATTTGGGGCTACAGCCTCCTCTGACACGCTCATGGGATCCATTCAACCCAGCCCTTACATCTCTATAGATAGTGAACTCCTTCCTTTCCTGATACCCCTACTCCACTGTGAGACTACTCTGATTGCCTGAAAATGACTTTTCATACTTCACTAACTCTACCTGTAGCTTCTGCCCTTTAGAACAGAGCAAATTTGAAGACACATGCATCTCTAATTACAGAACTTATCACACTGTACATTACTGGTATGTTTATATTTCCTGTCCTGCCTCCGCTCCCCAAGCAGTAAGCTCCCTGAAGACACAGCTATGTCTTATTTGCTTATACACAAGAGCTCTTGGTCAGCTCCTCCTTCCTACTCTCTGTCAACACGCCATGCCCTCCCGTCCCCCTCCCTTTTCCCCTCCCCTCAGCCTGGACAGGAAGCATCTGAGCTTCTTAAACATAAGGTGGTGGTAAATAGTCTTTGTGGCCAGTAGAGAACCTCTTCCCCACCCTCTCTAAAAAGGGCATCAAAGGTAAGCTAGGCTTCCTCCCTAGAACTTTCCTGGTTTTGTTTTGTTTCTTGGTCCCCAACTGATACTATTCATCTTGCTGCTTCTGTTGCTGATGATGTTGGCATCTCTAAAGCCTAGCACAGATACGGCAGAAAACTGGTACTCAATGCAGAGATTATGGGGGGGGGGGAGGGTGGTGTTTGTACTCTGGAGCTATGAGAGGTTTGTAAACAAGAGAAACAAATCCAATAGGGTCCCTGGCTTTGAGAGAGTCACCAACTAATGAAGGAGAAAGATGAGTAAGTGGATAGTTAGAATGGTGCCTGAAAAGTGCCACGATATGGGTAGAGAGTGGCCAGAGAAAGGGCCTTCATTAACCAACATTTGTTTAGTACCTACTGTCTGTCAGGGATTATGCTGGACACTAGGTATTCCTGGATGTGGATCAGAAGGGAGAAGAATGACATTCTAGGCAAAAGCATGATAGGTAGCATTGTGGGGGCATCCATAAGAGGCTGGGTTGCGAATGATGGGCTAACCACACCTGAGGGGAAGGCTGTCTTGCCGGCTTGATCTCATAATTTTGTCTTATAACCATGTCTCCTTTTACGGCGGATGGTCCTAACTTACCTTCCTAGTTCTGTCACTCTGTCTGAGTTTCATATTGCTAGATGGGACTTCTCTCCTAAACTCCTGACTCATATAGTATCTAACTTACTCAACACGTCCACTTGCATGTTTGCGAGACTATCAGGGCTATACGGTGAGTGGTTAAGAATGTGGTCTCTGGACTAGATCTAGGCTTAGGTTTGAATCCCGGCAACGTCACTAATTATGTGTGTGATCTTGGGCCATGTACTTACCTTCTCTGTGCTTGAGTTTTCCCATCTGTAAAATGGGACTGTTATTTACCTAATAAGTTGCTGTAATTATTAAATTAGTTAAGACCCCAAAGCACTAAGAGCCAGGCAAACAGTTAAGACTTCAAAAAGTCAGCTATTATTATTATTATTTCAAACTTATGATATTAAAATATAAAATTTTACTTTTTATCCTATTTCCTTCCAAACCTGTTCCTCTGCACTTTTCTCTACATCAGTAAATGACAACTTTCTTCCAGTTCCTCAGGCCAAAAACCTTACAGTCATCCTTGACACTATTCTTTCTCTCCTATCCACATCAGTAAATCCTTTCAGTTCCACCTTCAGAATATACTCAGAATCTTACTGTCTCTCATTGCCTACACACTTTCTTTCCAGATTATTGCACCAGCTTCAAAATTGGTCTCCCTGCTTCTACCTTTGATTCTGTGCAGTCTATTTCCCACAGCGGCCGCAGTGATCCTATTAAAACATTAAATCAGATCATGACACTCCTCTGTTTAAGGCCCACAGTAGCTTCCCATGACAATCACAGGGAAATCCTTTTAAGGACCCACCTGGGCCTCAGCCACCTCTTCTAACCCCTTCTCCTACTATCTGCCCCCATGCTAACCTACTCGTCACACTGGCCTCCTTGCTGTTCTTCATGTGTCAAGCACTTCCCCGTTTCAGCCTTTACCTTTTCTATTCCTTCTTCCTGGAACTCTGTTCAAAGGTCACCTTACATTCTTTCTAAACTAGTACTCTGAACTTCCATTAATCGCTATGCTTCTTATCCTGTTTTGTTTTTCTTCACAGCACTTAAACTGACATACTATATATTTACTTGCTTGGGGGGGTGGTCGGTCTCCCACCACTAGAATGTAAGCTTAGGCCACAGTAGCACCTGCTAGTTTGTGGCTATTCCCTGATGGAAGTCTCCTCCTAACACACTCCAAAGACACTGTCTTTGACTCTCAAAGACCCAAGGGAGCAGAATACATTCAAGGTACTAGTCCTCCAAGGCTACCTGGATCTGTGGAAACTCGTCAGGGACAGAGATACTGAGTTCAAATAATACGTCATATACATTTCTTCCATTACTCATACAAACGATATTTTTATACCTGTGATTTCATTTGAGCCTCAAAATAACCTAATGTTGGGACATCTGTCTGGCTCAGTCAGTGGAGCATGCAACCCTGGATCTCGGGGTTGTGAGTTCAGACCCCGTGGTGGGTGTAAAGATTACTTAAAAATATCTTTAAAAAAAAAGAAACACTAATGTTATTTCTCCCATTTTATAGAAAAGTAAACAGAGATTTGGAGAGGTAAAGTGTCTTTTTGACTAAGATTTTTCAGCAAGTCAGTGGTGGAACTGGAAAGGGAATCCTGAAAGCAATGCCTTTTCCACAGCTGCCAAACAACTATGAGTTGGTCCTTGGAAGGAAGTCTGCCCCTTCGGTACTTATATTCTTTGAGGGTCAAGAGTGAAGAAAATGAATGGACACAAATGAGCTTTTCCCCTTTGTATCCCAAAAGCTATAGTAGTAATCAGGTTTCCTGGGATTCTGATGTATACATTTTAATTGCTTTATAGATGTCAATACAATCTAATCCCTACTTGTTGTCACTAGGATTAGGACTGAAGAAATGTAAAGCTATTTTTTTTATTAATATGGAAATTAGAAATACTTTTTGAGAGAAATCAGAGGACTATGTCTGAAATGACTTGATCCTTTGGAAGCAAGAAAGCAGGAGCATCAAAAGGCTAGTGGAAGACTAACTCCCTGGCTTAGGAAGACAAAGAGGGTTACTCCTTTGTGAGCGGGAGACACTCAGGCAAAGAAGACATTTCAGGTCTGCAGCTCAAGGTGAAAAAGAAAAAAACTGTCCCCTTCCCCCACCACCCAACGCCAGGGTGACCAAAACCCAAACAAGCAAAAAATTTAATTCTCTCAAAATAACAAAAGAAGAGGGCCAAAGGAAGAATATAATTTTGAATCTAGTGTGTTCTGAGCACTATGTCAGGCCTTCCCTCTCTAACTGAACTTCACACTAATTCCATGAAAAATCTTAGTTGTCCCATTTTAGAGATAAGGATGCTGAAACTTAGACTTATCTTAAACAGCCTGTAAATAAAGAGTGGAGAAAGAACCCAGGCCTGCTGAGTGAGACAAAGTCCATTCCTACCAACTTCCCTACCTCTCCTCAAAACATGATTCCACTCAACATAAACCTCTGGATTTGGCTGCCACCCCATGTTTCAGCTTCATAATCTGGGAAAACAAAATTACTCTGGAGCACCAATTTGGTCAAAGATGGTTCAGTTACCCAAACAAACAAGAAAGCAATTATTCCCGCTCAGCATACTAACAGAGGTCATGCTCATGTTATTGAAAGCATCACACAGGCTCTGAATTACAGCGTTAGAAGAGGTATTAGAGGTGATTAAGTCCAATTTGCCACCCTGTACAGGAATACCCTTTATAATGGCCCACACGGCTGGCTACACGGCCTCTGCCAGCATACCCTTCTAATGATGGTATCCTCAGAACCTCTTCAAGCAGTCAAAGCTCCTGCTGGAGAGCTCTGGAAGTTAAGAAATTCTTCCCTCTGCCTAAAAATCTGCTTCATACGGTATCTAACCCTGGAAAGTCTCCCAGCTACTGGTCCCGGTTCTACCCTCATAGACCATGTCTATTCCTTGTGCTCCTGGGCAATCCTCTAGATAGATGAAGATATCGTTATTCTTCCTGCCTTTCTCTTGTCCAAATCCAAACAGACTTAATTTCCTCAACCCCCTCTTCATCCTGGTTGCCCACCTTTAAGCCAGACTTCAATTTATAAATCCCTGTCCCTTAAAGCAATTCAATTTTCTTCTTGTCTTGTTCACTCTTCTGCTGAAGGGTTATCCCCAACTTAAAAAAAAAAAGAAAAAAACAAAACAAAACAAAACAAAACCTGACATAACAAGATTCTGGTGATGGGTGGTCAGTGAAGACCAAAAGTGGATTAATCCAGATTTCTTCATCATTATGCATCAGCATAGTTAACATGTAGCAAATGCTTACTCTATGTTAACCAGAGATGTAAGGTTCTTTACATAGGAACTTAAAGTCTAATAGGGAAATAATATAGGTTACTCATATTAATCTATAGGTAATACATATGACATATAATCAGAGAATGCTCAGTGTTTTCAGAATGTTGAACGCTGAGGAGGGAGTGAAGAACAGATCTGGGAAAGCTGGGAATGGCTTCTCAAAAGAAGAAACATTTTAATTGGCCTTGAACAATGAACGGGAGGGGTTTGTCAGAGGTGTGGAGGAGTGGAGACAAAGAAATATATATTCCTTTCAGGCATGACAGCATGAAAGCCTATGCCATACTAGGGAAATGGCAAGTAGTTCAGTATGGTCGGAATTTATAGTGTGTAGGGAAAAGCAACAAGAAATGAAGATAAAAAGGTAGACTGAGAACAGATTGTGAAGGGATTTGAATGCCAGGCTAAGGGATGGAATTCATCACTCAGCAAAAGGAACCCACTGAAGGATTTTAAACGGGGAGTTTCAGATTTGTGTTTTACCTACTCCAGCAGCAGTGGTGCACAGGGTTTCAGAGTGGGTGAGATCAGTGAACAACAGACAGGAAGTTACTGCAAGAGCCCAAAGGCAAAGCTAAAACAGTAACAATGGGCTAAAGAGGAGAGGGGGAAACAACAAAGATGTTTAGGAGACAGAGCCTACAAAACACCATCCTGATAGCAAAGCCTCCTTTGCTGCTGTGAGCTGAAAGGCTAAGAAGCAAGATCGGAAACATTCTAACCACAGGTTTTGTTGCTTTTTGTTGCTTCTTTTCTTTAATAGGCGTAAGGACGGACGATAAATTAAATGGACTCTTGAATCTGTTGGCTCCAGAAAACAGCCTGAATCTGAATTTCTTCCTCGCTCGGAGGCCTAGTGGCTCAGCGTGCTCTCCTGGCGAGACCGCAGGTCCATGTGGCAGCCAGCCATTCTGCAGTGCTAGCTCTGGACCTGCCCACCAGACTTGACTCTGAGGTAGCCCAAACACTGCATTGAAGGCCGAGCTACCCAGGCTCCCACCAGTGAGCCCCATGGAATCGTAAGGGTGGGTGTAATTAAGGTACTGTTCTTCCCGGTTCGGGCAAGACAACCCCTCTGAGGTAACAAAAAAGGGGAAGTATCGTGATCAACTGTGCTCTGACTTGGGTTGCATCTTCAGGGAGAACTTACCCTACAGTTAACAAGCCAGCAACCTGTGTGGGTATTTACCCTGGCTGAGCTCTAGAAGAGGAAGGCTGCTAAAGCCAGAGCAGGCTTAACTTGATATGTCTTTAGTGCAAAAAACACTATCATCACAAAAGAGAGAAAGAGAGAGAGAGAGAGGGAGAGGGAGAGGAAAAGAAAAGAGAAAAAAGAAAAGAAAAGAAAATCAGTTAGGTTAAAGCTAATAATAAAACTGCTCCTTAGGTAAGCACATAAGGCCAAGGATGTGCTGTTGCTGAGGGGGGAAAATTCCTCAAACCGAACCGTTTTTCCAAAGCTCGCTAATCACCAGTATGGGGTATGGGAGAGATTTTAATGGCAAGCAAATGGCCTATTCTGTCTTAACCTCAATTCCAGGAGTGGGCAGCAGCTGCTGCTGCTACTACTACTACTGCTACTATTACTACATTTATTTATTTATTTATTTGTTTATTTATTTATTTATTTAATGCATCTGTGAAGGCAGATGGGAGGTACTCAACACTTTACAAATTGGTGAATGATTCCCACCCTCCCTGTATCTTCTAAAAAGAAATAAAAGAGCAAGGTGAAATTTTGCAAATTAATGATTTGGTCCATAAATCCTTTTCCCTCCCAGGTCAACTCATTTTTCTATTCTATTATTCTGTTTTAAAAGACTTGGTGAAGGGAAGAATCTTGCTCAAATTCAATAAAATACAGTGGAATATTTGTTTTTTTCCATCTGAAGAAAAAAAAAAATTAGATCCCCACCTCATACCTCTGCAATTCCAGAAAGACCAAAGACCTAAATATTTTTTTTTAAAAAAGAGAGACCTTAAAACAATTATGAAAAAAAAAGAGAATATAGTTTGACCTTGGGATTAGAAAGTATTTCTTAGATGAAACCAAAAGGAAAAACCACAAAAGGTTGATAAATTTAACTCACCAAAATTTAGACAGTTAAAAAAACAAGTACAGAGTGAGAAAAGATATTTGTAACAAATGTATCCTGAATAAAGAAATATTAGGGATGCCTGGGTGGCTCAGTCAGTTAAACGTCTGCTTTGGGCTCAGGTCATGATCCCAGGATCCTGGGAATTGAGCCTGGCATCGGGCTCCCTGCTCAGTGAGGAGCCTGCTTCTCCCTCTCCTCCCTGCTTCTCCCTCTCCTCCTCGCTCGTGCTCGCTATCTCTGTCTCTCTCAAATAAATAAAATCTTAAAAAAGAACTCATATTAATCAATAAGAAAATAAAGATAAGCTAATAGAATCTAACTATGGGATTCACAAAGAAAATCAGTCAAATGACTAAGGAAAAGGAGGAGAAAAGGAAAAGATGTTCAATCATATTAGTTATCAGCAAAATGCATATAAATGGAATAAAATATCATTTCACACCTATCAGACTGACAGAAATTTTAAAGTGTGAAAATATCAAGTGTTGGGAAGGATCTAAAACCATGTGAATCAGTAAAAGCATTCTAAAGGGCAATTTTTTAATCCCTAAAGATACACAACCTAGCAGTTGGGAAATTGGATTTTGAGTTGGGCCTTGTGAGATGGCAGGATTCTGACAGGCAAAGAGAAGGACTGACATCCAAACAAAACAAAACCCCAAAAAACAATATAAGCAAAGTCAGAGATGGAACCTGTTTGAGGAATGACCAGACTGTTTTCCAAAGTGGGTATACCATTTTTTTACATTCCCACCAGCAGTATGAGTGTCTTCAAATTTTCCACATCCTTGCCAACACTTGTTATTACCGGACTTTCTGATTACAGCCATCCTAAGGGTATAAAGTAGTATCTGATTGTGGTTTTGATTTGCATTTCCCTGATAATTATGTCAAACATTTTTTTATGTGCTTATTACCCATTTGTATACCTTCTTTGGAGAAATGTCTATTCAGGTTCCTTGCATATTTCTTAATTGGATTTGTCTTTTTGTTACTGAGTTGTAAGAATTCTTGAGATGTTCTAGATACAAATTCCTTATCAGACAGATGATTTGCAAATATTTTACCCCATTTTGTGAGCTTTTTGCTTTCTTGATGGTGTCCTTTGAAACATGAAAGTTTTTACTTTTGATGAAGTCCAATTTATCTGTTTTTTTCCTCTGGCTGTGCTATTGATGTTATATCTAAGAAACGATTGCCAAATCTAAGCTCACAAAGACTTATCTCCAAGTTTTTCTATATAAGTTTTATAGTTTTAGCTCTTATATTTAGGTTTTTGATCCAATTTGAGTTAATATTTGCATGTCGTACGAGGTATTTTATTCTTTCATATGTGTATATACAGTGTCCCAGCACCATTTGTTGAAAAGATTATTCTTTCCCTATTGAATTGTTTTTGGTACTCTTGTTGAAAATTGACCGTAAATGTGAGAGCTGGCTTCTCAATACTCAATTCTATTCCACTGATTCATGTCTATCCTTATGCCAAAACCACACTGTCTAATGACCTGAGCCACAGGCAGACATTTAACTGACTGAACCACCCAGGCACCCCCAGACGTTTGTTGCTGGGTTTTTTTTTTGTTTGTTTGTTTTTTTAATGTAAGAAAAACATACTTTCTTTGTTTAAGCTACCTTTAGTAAGTTTTCCAGTAGCATCTTCAGGCATTTAAAAATGATACACAGTAATCAAATGATGGAGCTAAGATTCAAAACTAGGCAGTCTTAACTAAGCTATATAAGAAACACTTAGCACTGGACTTGGTAGGGAATGGGTACTCAAATGATGAAATGATTATAATAATATCAGTCACTCAGCCTTCTTCCTCAAGGTTCCAAGCTCCTCTGGTAACTCAAGGATTGCCAGTGACCTAAATCACAATGTAGCTACTCAGGAATAGGCCACCCCTTTTAGACACCATGCCCAGCCCTTTTGTCTGCATTTTTAAAAAAGATTTATTTATTTATTTTAGAGGGGGGTGGGCGAGGGAGAAGGAGAGAGAGTCTTGAGCAGAGTCTGCACACCCTGAGATCACGACCTGAACTGAAACCAGGAGTTGGACATTTAACTGACTGTGCCACCCAGGCGCCCCTTGTCTGCCTTTCTGAATTCAATTCTCCCAGCTCAGGGTCTACCCTAAGGAGGGAAGAGAGAAGGAATGTCTGGAGCCAGGTCTTGGATGCCCCTACCTATCTCATGGCACCACAAAGATTCCAGGCCTCCTACCATGCACGTACAAGAGAACAGAGTTCAAGGAACTCAGTATAAACTTACAATCGTGACAGCACCTGTGGTGACAGTGAAAGCCGAAGTCTCTCCCTGGCAGCCAGAGACCTTTGGAGGTAACAAGAAGTGTGGTTTTGTAGCTTAAACAAGACCATGGACTATTGATTTTTCTGCCTCTTTTCCTGCTGAGAGCAGTAATAGCAAAAATCTGATTTAGACACTTAAATTCAAGTACCTTCCCCACCAGCAGAGCAATTTTCAAGTAATCACACTTTTGACCTCACCCAACATGAGTTCTTTTAAAGCCAATTTTGGGGGTCAATTATTCAGTTTTCCTAACATGTGCAGGGAAAAAGATAGGATTGCTGGCTATCTTGCTGGAAGCTGCAGCTTCTACTCCCATGTCTAAGGTTTAGGTTGCCTGCTCACAGACCTCCCAGTCTGTCTGAGAAGGGGCAGCCACCCCTCTGTCACAGCTAACACATGCATCAGAGCTGACACGTGGGCTCTGTTTCTAAAGCTGTTTGGAACTCAAAGGGCATTTCCCAGAGAAATTACGGCATTAATGATGGTAAGATTCCTAGACAAGTTCACAGAATTGGGAGAGAAGAGAATGCCTATTTATTGAACACTTACACTAGACGGCAGATATGAGCATCAGAATCATTTAGGAAGCTTGCGAAAACAGATTCTTGGGAACCACCTCCTGAGTTTCTGATTCCACAGGTCTGGGGTAAGGCCTAATAATTCTCAGCTCTAACAAATTCCTCCACCTGGGGACTACACTTAAAAGCCACTGATATAAAATATAAATCAATTAGTCACAGAGACTTTGGAAACCCACCACTGGCTCCAAACTCTCAAGCTTTTTCCACAACATACCCTGTGCTCATGACAGCAATGACGAGGGATGGATAGGTACAAGGATGGAGCAGACAGAATGTGTGTGAGTGTATACTGGGGAAATGGAAAGACAAATAAAAACCAGATAATTCTTAGATACCATTCATGGTAGCTTAGGAGCTGTCAATGGGTTACAACACGTGAATTAAGATACTAATTCCTGGGGCGCCTGGGTGGCATAGCGGTTAAGCGTCTGCCTTCGGCTCAGGGCGTGATCCCGGCGATCTGGGATCGAGCCCCACATCAGGCTCTTCTGCTATGAGCCTGCTTCTTCCTCTCCCACTCCCCCTGCTTGTGTTCCCTCTCTCGCTGGCTGTCTCTATCTCTGTCGAATAAATAAATAAAATCTTAAAAAAAAAAAAAAGATACTAATTCCTTAAGCATATAGGGTATCTGGGAGGAAGTGGGGCACAGGAGCTCCTGGGCAGCCTTGTCTGTTTTTCCAGAGTTCTCTATAAATATTATCATTTTCTGTGTAGAGGTACTGGCTTAGAGCTAAATGTGCACCACTGCTTTACAGAAGAGTCTTAGGACAAAAATGTTTATTTCAGACTCCGAAGTCAATTTGCTAGATACTTATGGAGCTCTGAAAAGGCTTCATTATTAGGGGCCTAATTAGTCATTTATTCATTCAACCAATCAACAGTCACTGAGAGTTTACTTTGTATTAGGCACTGTGTTAACCACTGAGGACACAGTGATTGCCTGTAAGAGAAACGAGTGTCACAGACATATAAACAATTATAAGGCAGTAAATAATACAGACTACATGTAGCTCGGTGATTAAGAGTATGGAATATCCAAACTTTGACTTGATTCCAGCTCCACTACTATCTGGTTCTGTGACAGGGACAAGTCTTTTCATCTTTCTGGACTTATGTCTACATCTATGAAAACTTTGGAAAATAAGGGTTAACTAAAATAATGATGATTATCATTCTCAAACTGGGCATAGGAACCCCTGTGGTACTCAACAATATACTAGAGGGTAAATGAACAAATACGATGTACCTTCTTTGTAGGGTAATTATACCAGAGAGTAATTAATTTAAATTATTTGTTGTACAGAAAACAATTATGACTGTATAATGGTGACTTATGAGGAAATTAATATATATTTTGAAGATAAGGCACAGGCTTCAAATAAATTTTAACCTTGGAGTTCCTGCTCTGTGCTATCCGCCCCCTCCCTGCCCCTGACTGATGCAGGGATGAGTTTGTTCTCCCCTGATATCAAGTACACTTGGGTAGGAAAGTTTCTAAAACACTGTGCATTGCCAATAATGGATGCCCAACAAATAGCAACCATTATTGTTAATAATAGATAGCTGTTATTATTAACCCATCCACAGGAGAAACAAACTTACTCTGTAGTAGTTTGGGGCAGAAGAAGGTGTCCTCTCCACCCAGGCATCCCTTTTTTTCCCAAGCTCTACACTTCTTCAGTTGCTCCCCAGAAATCCTGTGATTCCTTGGGAAGTGGAACTCCAGGAAGCAGGCCAATCCTGCCCCCAAATGCCAGAAGAGTTCTCTTAATGCAAAGAAGAATGTTTCAGCACCAGCAAAGCTGCTCATCTCATCAACCTCCAGGCCTTCCAGGCCTCAATCTGCCCAGGCAGTTAACCCCCAGGATAAGAACAGTTCGTGCAATGGTGGACCCAGCTCCACTCCTGACTTTATCTCATTTAAAAAGCTCTTACATATGAATTATCTCCTTAAAGCCTCACAAACAAATGATAGATTAGGTAGATGTTACTATTCCTACTTCACAGCAGAGGAAACTGAGGTCCTCCAAAGTAAAGTGACTTGTTCAAGTTTTCAGTTCAAGGCAGAGCCAGGAGTCTAACTCAGGCCTTCTGGCTTCCCGCGGGGACTCTTCCCACTACATTAAGCAACAGAAGTCACTCCAATGAGCATCTAGGTAGCACAGCCAAAAGCTCTTCACATCCTTTATCAATATCCCACCAATTTTCAGCTGTATTCGTGGCCACAAAATTATATTTCCATTGACTGAGAACCATAAATAACTAATAGAAAACTAAATCACAAGGGCTTCATTAGCAGGACAAGGGCACTGGTGGTGGCTATGGTAATATCTGACCTTCCACAGAAGGATACTTGTGAAAAAGTTTTCATGGTTTCCTACTGATCTTGCCCAAGAATGTCAAGAGCTCTGGGCTAAGAAGTGCTGGGCTGACAAAAGGTACAACCACCACAGGAGAGGGTTCTCAGCTCACCGCATTTTCCCTATTTCTGAACCCTTCAGTAACACCAGGGATGCCAAGAAGGGGCACAGCAAATTTTGTTCAAGAAGAGGCAAAAGAAATCGATTAAGGGAATGAGTTAGCAAGTTGTTTTATAATGAAAGAGAGCTAACAAAAATTTATAAATCAATGCCCAGAATGTTATAGCTGGAAGCAGAATTGCTAAACAACAACCTTATCTAAGCCCCTTATCTAAGCTCCTCGGCCTGGATGGGAAGGGAAGACAAGAGAAATGGGCAGGTCTTGTCCAGTGTCTTGAGTCATTAGCAGCAGACCTGGAACTCTTCTCCTCCTCATGCTTCAAGACCTAGTTCCATGCTTGACTTCTCAGAAGGCTTTCCTGACACCAGCCTCTGCCAGAGTTGTGGCCTCTCCCATTTGCCCACCAAGTTTTCGTGGCAATCTGTACATCTATCATGTTAGACTCTTGGAACATAGTAGCACATCCCTTTGCCATAACATTTGTCTCAGTGTACTGTAACTGTCTCCTTACATGTCTGGGTCCTTCCCCTTCTTAATCTGTGCTGCTTAAGGTGGGAAGTCCATGGAGGGGCAATACACACAAATGACACACAGTCACTGTATGTGTGTGTCTTCACAAAACTGATCATCTTACAATTTGAAGAACAGAGTGTGTGAGAAAACTGAAGGTCAGAGTTCATCTTGAGCGGTTCATTTAGCTTCCTGCTGTGGCAGCAGAACCTTTTTGTCAAATAAAATCAGATCTGGAAGTCTAATATATAAAATAGGCATGAGCAGATCTCTACTGGAGGGGAAGGGGGCACGCACTTGGCTTACCTTTCCCTTTAACAGCTCCTAAGGCAACCTGCAGAGCAACCTCATTTTTTGAATAAGTTGAGCCAAAATAAAGAAACCATTTTATTCTAGGTCTTCTCTTCATTCAGCGTGGCAGAGAGGTCCTAGAGTAGGTAGGGTCTTTAAAGCCTGGCAAAACTATTGAAATCCTCTATGACCTTGGAAAAGCAATTCAACCTCCCTTGGGTCAGTTTTTTAATCTAAGGTGGACAACAAGGACCTTGTCCTCCAAATACGGGGTTTACGTACATGTTTGCTGATGACTGCTTTTGACGGCTGAGGGGCCAGCACAGAGGCTGGCAGCCATGGTCCAACCTCCACGAGCTAAAGTTCATTGCAGAAGATTTAAAGAAACAGATGAATGGATAAACAAAATGTGGCAGATACACTGTATGGAATATTATTCAGCCATAAAAAGGAATGAAGTTTTGATACATGCTACAACATGGATGAAGCCTGAACACATTATGGTAAGTGAAATAAGCCAAATAAAAGGACAAATATTATATGATTCCACTTATGTGAAATATTTCAAACAGGGAAATTCATAGAGACTGAGATTAGAGGTTCTTGAGGCTACAGGGAGGAGGGAATGAGGAATTACTATTTCAAGGACACAGAATTTCTGTTTGAGATGATGCAAAAGTTCTGGAAATACTGGGGATGGTTACGCAACACTGTAAAGGTACTTAATGTCAATAAATTATATACTTAAAAATGGTTACAATGGTAAATTTTATGTATATTTCGCTGCGATAAAGTAAAAAAAAAGTCTACTTATATTTCACTTAAGGTGGCACTTATAAGCTACATGACCTTGGGCAAGTTACTTAATATAGTTGAACCTGGGGCAACTGGATGGCTCAGTTAAGCATCTCCCTTCAGCTTGGGTCATGATCCCGGGACTGAGTCCCGAGTGAGGCTCCCTGCTCAGTGGGGAGTCTGCTTCTCCCTCTCCCTCTGCCTCTCCCCCTATTCATGCTCTCTCTCAAATAAATAAAATCTTTAAAAATATATATATATATATAGTTGAACCTATTCCCTCATATGCGTAATGATAACAGCTCTCCCTTGTATGGTTATTAAGAGAACTGGAGACAATGTTTGTAAAGTGTCTGGCACTCCAGACTGATAGTCATTACTGGTAGCTATTACTATAAGTATCAACAGCAACAGTAAATTATAATTAATATAAACATAATGAAAACATAATGATAAATAACTTAATCCAATGAATATTTAATAAGTAACTAACTGCCTGCTCTGTTCTAGACACAGGAGGTACATGACTGCTGCCCTCAAGGAGCTCACAGTTCAGAAAGACATGAAATAAATGAACAACTCCTACAGAGAACAGGAAGCCAAGAAGGAGTGGGGGAATAATAACACAATACCACCACCACCACTTCCTTCTTTGGGAGAAAAGGTTGATCCTTTCTACAGAAATGGGAAATCAGGGGCGCCTGGGTGGCACAGCGGTTAAGCGTCTGCCTTCGGCTCAGGGCGTGATCCCGGCGTTATGGGATCGAGCCCCACATCAGGCTCCTCTGCTATGAGCCTGCTTCTTCCTCTCCCACTCCCCCTGCTTGTGTTCCCTCTCTCGCTGGCTGTCTCTCTCTGTCAAATAAATAAATAAAATCTTTAAAAAAAAAAGTGGGAAATCATTTTATAATCCAGGAAAGTTGAAATCAGTCATAAACAAACAGCAAATTAGTTTAATGGGCATGATACTTGCCCAGACAAGATTTAATCCACCTGCTTTTTCTGTTGACATCACACATAATAATATATCAGAGGCAGACACACTCACTGCTTGTGAGTTCTCTCCAAAACCCAAAGAGGCCTTGCTTGACAGCTTGGTGGAGTAGGAAGAGCACTGGATTGGGATTTGGAGTCCAGTAAACCTAAGCTCTATTCGCGGTCTTGCAATTTACTAAAAGTATAAACTTGTACATATTTATTAACCCTTCTGAGTCTTTGTAAAATGGATGTTTTAATAAAAATTTCTACCACACAGTACTGTTGGTAAGGACTCAATGAAATTACAAATGGTAAAGAATTTTCTAAGTTATAAAGTACTGTACCTCTTGTTCATTATTATTAGGGGTTTTATGGACCCCCTTTTCTCAAGCTTCAGAGAAAATCTGTCACTGGAGAGTTTATTTTTGTTTGTTTTAAAGATTTATTTATTTATTTATTTATTTATTTATTTATTTATTTGAGAGAGAGAGAGAGCGAGCATGTATGAGCAGCAGGTAGGGGCCGATGAAGAGGGAGGGAGAGAACCTTCAAGCAGACACTCCTGCCGAGCACAGAGGCCAGTGTGGGCTTGATCCCAGGACCCTGAGATCATGACCTGAGCCGAAACCAAAAGGTGGTTGCTTAACCGACTGAGCGGCCCAGGCGCCCCACCTATAATTTATTTTTATTTTTTATAAACCCTTTACATTTCTCAGATTTGACCTTTCTTTTCCATCCTCCCTACTGTTATCAGGCCATTATTTCTCTTTCTTGGATTATTTACATTTTCCCCTAACTGGTCTTCCTGACTTGTCATATACCTTCTCTCCAAAGCGTTCTTTACATAGCAGCCAAAATCATTTTTTTTTTCACTTGAAAATTAGACCACCTCATTCCAGTACTTAAAACCCCTTGATGATACTTCATTGCCCTTTGGCTGAAGTCCAAACTCCTTAGCTTGCAAGAGAAAGTTTTTATGACCTGACCATTCAGATCCCACCAATCCATTTCCTACTCATCTTATGTATCCAAATTTTTACTCCAGATGGTGGCTGGCATTATGTTTTTATTTAGAGCTTTAGTTTCACTAGAGATCATCAGGTGCAATCCTCTTCTCAGGTGAGGAACCTGAGGGCTCATAAGTACCCAAGACAAACACTTACTACAGTTCACCATGAATTCAATATCTGATTTACTTCTGTGTCTCTAGTACTCAGCCCCTGACCTGCCATGAATACTAAGTATCTTTTAGAGAGGTAGATGGACTGACAGTACCAAAGTTGGAACAGAGCCCATAACTTTGGCAGCTAAACTAGTTCTCTTTCTATTCACCTTATGCAGCTTTTTTATTTTCCAAGACACTCATGTGTAAAACATCTGGTATACAGTTATGCCCTTATTAGATACTAAAGCTTTAGTAGCCATTGTTTTGTTGTTAGTCATCTTTACGGGCATACCTCATTTTACTGCACTTTACAAATTGTGCATTTTTTTTAAATAAATTGAAGGTCTGTGGCAACACTGAGACAAACAAGTCTCAGTGGGATTTTGCCAACAGCATTTGCTTGTTTCATGTTTGTCACATTTTGGTAATTCTCACAATATTTCAAACTTACTTGTTATGGTGATCTGTGATTGGTGATTATTATTTGCTGAAAGCTCAGATGATGGTTCATATTTTTTTTTTAAAGATTTTATTTATTTATTCGACAGAGATAGAGACAGCCAGCGAGACAGGGAACACAAGCAGGGGGGAGTGGGAGAGGAAGAAGCAGGCTCATAGCGGAGGAGCCTGATGTGGGGCTCGATCCCATAACGCTGGGATCATGCCCTGAGCCGAAGGCAGACGCTTAACCGCTGTGCCACCCAGGCGCCCCAGATGGTTCATATTTTTTAAGCAGTAATATATTTTTAATCAAGGCATACACATTGTTTAGGCAGAATGCTACTGCACACTTTAATAGACTACACTATAGTGTAAACATAACTTTTTAAAAAGATTTATTTATTTGTGAGAGAGAGAAAGAGAGAGGGGGAGCGAGCAGGGGGAGGGGCAGACAGAATCTTGAGCAGACTCCCCATTGAGTGAGCTCAATCTCACACACTGAGGTCATGGCCTGAGCTGAAATCAAGAGTTGGATGCTTAACCAACTGAGCCCCCCCCGCCCCAAACATAACTTTTATATGCACTGGGAAGCAGAGAAATTCATCTGACTCACTTCATTGCAATGTTCACTTTATTGCGGTGGTCTGGAATGGAGCCTGCAATATCTCCGAGGTGTGCGTGTATTTCACCAGTACGTGGCACAGGGATTGGTACAGAAGAGACTCTCAGTAGATTTTGAAAGAAGGAAGGAAGGGAAGGAAGGAAGAAAGAAAGAAGAGAAGTGAGTAGCCGTCTGCCATGACAAGGACAGTCTGGGACAGGTATCCAGTGTAGAAGAAATTGTTCTTGCTTTGTAGGTGAATGAACTGAGACTCAAGACACTTAATTTGGATAATCTGTTGTGACTGGTCAACCCCTCTGGATGGATCAGATGAAACAGGGAGATTTTTCTACTTATGAATTATCTCTAGATCCTCAGAGAAAACAAACTTGGTTTATAGCAAATTTTCTCTTTTAGAACAATGATAGTTGAAGCCTGGCAATTCCTTTGAACTTCTTAGTAAGGGAGAGCTGTCCTCAAACCTCCTATATTACCTATGCAGTCAGCCTTGGATTCCCTCGCTCTCAAATAAATAAATAAATAAATCTTAAAAAAAAAAAAAAGGTAAGTTTTAAAAGATAAAAAATAAAAAACAAGTGTTGGCAAGGATGTAGAACCCTTGTGCACTGCTGGTAGGAGTATAAAATGGTGCAGTCACTGTGGAAAACAGCATTGAAGTTCCTCAAAAAATTAAACAGAATTGCCATATGATCTAGCAATTCCACCTCTAGATATATACTCAAAAGAACTGAAAGCAAGGTTTCAAAGAGATATTTGTACACCCATGTTCATAGCCAGTATATTCACAATAGCCAAAAAGTGAAAGCAACCCAGTGTTCATTGAGAGACGAATGGATTAAGAAATGTGGTCTAAACATACAAGGGAATATTATTCAGCCTAAAAAAGGAAGGAAATGCTGACACATACTACACATAGATCAACCTTGAGGATATTATGGTGAGTGAAATAAAAGGACAAATACTGTATGATTCCATTGTATGAGGTATATAGAGTAGTCAAGTTCATAGAGACACACAGTATATAGAATGGTGGATGCCAGAGGCCGGGGAAAGGGGGAGAATAGGGAACTGTTATTTCATGGGTATACAGTTTCAGTTTGTAAGATGAAAAGAGGTCTATGTATGGATGGTGGTGATGCTTGCACAACAATTTGAATGTACTTAATGTGAGTGAACTATACACTTAAAAATGATTAAGATGGCAAATAATTTTATGTTATGTGTATTTTACCACAATTAAAAAAAAAAAGATAGGACTGGGGTGGCTGGGTGGCTCAGTCGGTTAAGTGGCCAACTCTTGATTTCAGCTCAGGTCATGATCTTAGGGTCCTGGGATCAAGCTCCATGTTGGGCTCTGTGCTCAGCAGGGAGTCTGCTTGAGATTCTCTCTCTCCCTCTGCTCCCCCTGGACCCTACATACATATACTCTCTCTCTCTCTGTAGAATAAATATATCTTTAAAAAAAAAGATAGGACTTAGTAACTAACTTTAGAAGGCAAAAGAAAAAGGGGATATCAAGAATGGCTCTTATGTTTCTGATTTGAGGGAACAGGTGAACGATGGTACCAATTACAAAAATGATAAATGATAAATGGAAAAATGAGTTACAGGGAAAGATAATAGGCTCAGTTTTAGACATGATACGTCTGACCAAAGTATGAGACATTCATGGAGAAATGTTCAGAAGACAGCTGGATAAACAGGTCTGAAGCTCAGAAGAGAGGTTTGCTGCAGAGCTAGTTTAGGAATCATCAGCCTACGTCATCAGCTGGAACTACAGTGGAAGAGAAACTGGGCTCCTGGGCATCACCAACTTTTCCTGGGTGAGTGGGGAGAGAAAGCTGGAAAGCAGACACATTCAGGAATAGCCAGAGAGGAAGAACGGAGAAAATCAAATGGAAAAATAAACAGAAAAACTATGTTATGATCAACAAAAAGCAAGGAAAGAGAAAACTTCCAGAAGGGATGAATCTGGAGCATCAAATGATATAGGGGTGTCAATTAGGATGAAGGCTGATAAGGGTCCACTAGATTTAACAGCAAGGAGATTACTAGTAACCATAGTGAGAACAGTTAATAAGAATTCTTCTTAGAGACCTTTTTCGGTCATAGGTGAAAAATTTATTAAGTGACCTGAGAAATCTTTTCTGAGTAGAGATCAGTTTGACTATCAGAAGGGGATTTTGTGGAGTAGTTTCAGGAATCAGAATCCATTTCCCAGGCTCATCTAAGATCCTAGTCACTATGGTGTCCAAGATATAGCCAAGTAGGCTAGAGCAGTAAAAGCTCTTGCTTTGTAATGCACAAAATCTGGGGTTTCAGCTCTGCTAAACAGTGTGACCTCAGGAAAGCTGATCCCTAGTCGTTCCATCTGGAAAACAGGCGCTACCTCCCTAAACTTGTTATAAGAAATAAACATAAGGAGGGGCGCCTGGGTGGCTCAGTTGGCTAAGCAGCTGCCTTCGGCTCAGGTCATGATCCCAGGGTCCTGGGATTGAGTCCTGCATTGGGCTCCCTGCTCAGTGGGGAGCCGGCTTCTCCCTCTGCCTGCTGCTCCCTCTGCTTGTTCTCTCTCTTTCTGTCAAATAAATAAAAAATCTGAAAAGAAAAAAAAAAAAAGGAAAGAAATATGAGGAAAAAGGCCCCACAAAAGTTCTTTGCAAAGAACAAACTAGTCAGTCTTAAAAACTTTTTCAGCTGATCCTCACAAAGGAGGGTGAAGAGTACAGGGCGTGGGTCATTGCAGAGAAAGATATTCTTTTTTAATCTCACTAATATATCAGACTATTCATTGTACCTGCAGGCTGTCAGCTTAATTATCAAGGTCTCCTAGCTGAAAAACTGTGTCAAATACAAATATGATTCTTAAATTGTTTTTAAGCAAAAAAAGTATTCTAGAAAAAAACCTGAATATGATAGTGAAGTTTTTGAACATATCAATTTCCTAATTTTCCAACCTTGAGGGTCATGTGTTTTGTTAGGGTATTTGAAGTATTTCAACAGATATTTGCTGCTGGATGAAAGCAGGAAATTCCTTTAGGGCCCAGCACAAGAGTGGGGGAGAGCACATGAGCTGGTATGGGCCAGCAGAGGACTGAGCGGTAGCCAGGAGAGGATGGAGACAAGGAAATTTTCAGGGATGAAACCTTGGTTGTTACTCTGTGGTAGAGAGCCAATAAATACACAGACCCGCAATAGGGAGACCCAGCTCCAACACTTACTGCAAGAACACTTCTCCATCTTCTCACCTATAAAATGATGGGATACTTTAAGAGGTTCATCTGTTCAGAATTCTTTCTAGTTGGGTTTTGGAAACTTCACTGCAGGTCAATGGCTGGCCCTGTTACATTTATTACTCTCAGCTGTCTTGGGAAGAATAAATTCCCAATTCTTTTTCTTTCTTTCCTTTTTTTTTTTTTCCAGATGATATACTAAGTTCTGAAAAGTTTAATAACTTATCTGACATCACAGAGTTTTTAAGTGGCAGAATCTAAATAACTAACTTTACCCCACACGCTTTCCCTAGTAGAGATATACTTATTGCTGTGCATTGTAACAACTGTTAACTGAGCACCAACTATAACCCCAGCATGGTGCCTGAGACTTCATAAACATTTTCATGGACCTGTGAACCAACCATCCGAATAGATCATTACCCCATTTTAGAGTTGAGGAAACTGAGATTGAGAAGAGTAAGTAACTTGCCCAAGGTCCTACAGCTAATTAGAGGCATAGCCGAGACTCCACCCCAGATCTGATGGACTCCAAAACGTCTTCTTTTCAGCACCTATTCTAGATCTCTGGTGATGCTTGGATGCTCTCACCATCAGAACATTTTAAGAAAAGAAAAAAAGAAGTGTGGAGAATATTTAGGTCTTGTCTACATTGCCAACTTCTGGCAGAGAAATGTTTCTGAGGCCTTTCAGAAAAAGAAATGCCCCATTCTGTACAGAGCCCCTTGCCACAGTAAATCCATGTAAAAAAATACCACAAACTGAGTGGCTTAAACAACAGACATTTATTTCTCACTGTCTGGAGGATGGAAGTATGACAGCCCAGTTGGGTTCTAGTGAGGGTTCTTTTCCTGCCTTGCTAATGGCAGCCCCCTTGCTGTGTCCTTACATGGCAGACAGAGAGCTCTGGTGTCTCTTCCTCTTCATATCACGGCACTAATGCCATCATGAGGGCCCCATCCTCATGACCTCAACTCAACCTAATTATCTCAGAAAGGCCCCATCTCCAAATACCATCACATTGGGTATTAGACCTCCAACATATGAATTTGGGGGGACACAAACATTCAGTCGATAACACTATCTATACTTTAAGTGTTTTAAAGTATATGAACATATTATATTCTCTAAATTCTCCTTTCCAAGATGCATAAGGAGCTAATTATAACCACTTCATAGGACTGTTACAAGTATAAAAATATCGCCTATAAAACACTGAGCTCAGTTTTTGGCACATAGTAAGCACTTAGTAAAGGAACTTTAAAAAGGAGAAGAGACAATACTGTCAACTGGCTATAAGATAGCTGTTCACTGGAATACACTGTATTGCTGTGATACTATGATTAATAATAGGAAGTATACATTTGGTCTTCGTCTTCATTCTTGGAACCCCCAAACCCTTGGAATTTTCTAAGTGATAAGAGCCATAAAGATGTCTTGATTAAACTCCTTCCAACCACACCTGAGTTTATGTTAATGAGATGACTTCTGCAAAGCAATGGGTGTTGGTTGCCAGGGGAACTAACCACGTGATTGGAAAGTTGGAACTTACAGTCCCAAGAGCGGCTGCAGGTTGAATCAACTGCCCGTGGCCAGTGGTTTGATCAATCGTGCCTAAGCCAAAAAGGACAAGGTTTGGAGAGCTTCCAGGCTGGTGAACTCAGGGGGGTGCAGGGAGAACAGCACCCTCTGCAGCAGGCATGGAAGCTCCATGCCTGTTTCTACATTCCTTGCCCTATGCATGTCTTCCATCTACCTATTCCTGAATTACATCCTTTTATAATAAGCCAGTAATCTAGTAAGTAAACTGGTTTCCTGTGTTCTGGAGCTGTTCTAGAAGATTAATTGAGCCCAAGGCAGTGGTTGTGGGAACCTGTGATTTACAGGCTATCCGTCAGAAGCACAGGCAAACAACCTGGACTTGCAATTACCATCAGAAGTGAGGACAGTCTGGTGGGATTGAGCCCTCCACCTGTGGCATCTGATGCTATTGCCAGGTAGATATCTCAGAATTGAGTTGAACTATAGGACATCCAGCTGGTACTGCAGAACTGCGTGGTGTGAGGAGAAGACCCACACATTAAAACTGTGTCAGAATCATTAACTGTGAAGTTATATTTTATTTCTCTCTCAGATTTCACAGAGAATTTCAAATCAGGAGTTTTCCCAACCTCTCTGTTCCCTGTGGCCACTACCCCATTACCTCTGAAGCCACAATGGACTTGACCTCCCACTCTTCCTCCTACTACACTCCACTTGCCTACCCCAAACTGCTGACCAGGAGAAGACTTCTAGCCCCTTAAAGGTGAGGCTCCCTAGTCCTAGAACCCCTGAGACTGAAAAACAACCCTCTCACCTAGCTTATCAATGGAAACAGTGCAAGGAGTACGTATTTTAAAACAGATCAGCTTACTATAAGGAAGCATATACACTTTGAAATCACAAAGACCTGAGTTCAAGTCTTTCCCTCATCTTTCAGGAGCCATATACACTGGCTAAGTCTTACAACCTAAATTAAACTACCAATTTAACAATAAAAGACGAGTACTATGGGGTTTATGGTAAGATTATAATTAATATATTAAAAGTACTGAGCATGGGCTTGCCAAATGATAATACTCTTTAACATAACCATTATGTTACTAACAATAATAACAAATGTTTGTTTTAATGCATTATATTTGGCATTTGTTTACAAATTATCTTACTTGGGTCTTCTATTTCCAGCAGTATGGAGGAGAAGATAACCTGAAAATCTGCCTACCACATAACACCTGGAAAAGCTGGATAAAGTATAACAAACATTTCATGTTATATAACAAACATAGGCAGAGTTCAGATTTTAAGAAAGAAAAAGAAGGGGCGCCTGGGTGGCACAGCGGTTAAGCGTCTGCCTTCGGCTCAGGGCGTGATCCCGGCGTTATGGGATCAAGCCCCACATCAGGCTCTTCTGCTATGAGCCTGCTTCTTCCTCTCCCACTCCCCCTGCTTGTGTTCCCTCTCTCGCTGGCTGTCTCTATCTCTGTCGAATAAATAAATAAAATCTTAAAAAAAAAGAAAGAAAGAAAGAAAGAAAGAAAGAAAGAAAGAAAGAAAGAAAGAAAGAAAGAAAGAAAAAGAAATACCCAGGGGTGAAAAACTGATGAGGAAACTAAAAAATCAGGAACTCTCATAGTCTATGTTGAACTGTTGTGGGAAGGTTTTTTGGTCTGGGCAATTAAAGGGCTTGCTTTTTATAGCTACTGGGGGTGGGAGATGAGGCTTTGGGCCCTGGAGAGGTCATGAGTTAGAACTCAAATTGCCCTCCATAAAGCTTGGACTTTAGAGGAGTCATATTGCCAGTTAAAAAAAAAATTGACTCAAAAGTACAGAGACAACAGGAAGCTTAGATTAAAAAAGAAAGTTTCCTTAAGAATTTGAAGCTTTGGCTTGTGTGAAATCTGAATTTATTCTACTTGTGTGGAGTTTATTCTTCCTATGTGGTCCTACAATCTTCAGCAGAGAAATGAACTTAAAATATAGTTTCAGACTTAATAGAAAGAAAGACAATCTTCCCTCTCTCCCTCAGGAGGAGTACTAATTATCTCAATTTTCACAACTATCGTATGGAATAAGTAATATTATCCCAGTTTATAAAAGACATTTAAATTTAGGGAGGTTAAGCAGCTTGTTCAAAGTCACCTAGCTATTATCTAACAGAACTGGGATTTGAATCTGGTTGTTGTTCATTCAATCAAACACATTTACCAAGTTCTACCGTGTGCCAAGCAGAAACAAGGGCCATTTCCTTTCTAATATATCACATTGCCTAATCTTTTTTGAGCAAATCAATAGATAAATGCAACTATTTTCTTTTCTTCTTTTTCAACTTTAGCAATTCAGAGATAAATGCAACTGTTTTCTTCTTTTTCAACTTTGGCAATTCAGTGAGAATGAAGGCAGCCAGGATCACAGGAAACCCACAGGATTCCCCTGGGCTCTGTCTGCCAGAGCAGCTCAGTCCTCTCTGCCAAAGGGACTTAGGTTGCTGAGACACTAAACAGGGAAGAAAAAGGGCAGCTACTGCTCAGTGGGCCCTGGTTAATGGAATTAATTTTATTAGAAGAAACATACAACAGGGGTGCCTGGGTGGCTCAGTCTGTAAGCGTCTGCCTTCCCCTCAGGTCATGATCCCAGGGTCCTGGGATCCAGCCCCAGGCAGGGCTCCCTGCTCAGCGGGAAGCCTGCTTCTCCCTCTCCCACTCCCCCTGCTTGTGTTCCCTCTGTCGTTATCTGTCAAATAAATAAAATCTTAAACAAATAAATAAATAAACATACAGCAATTTTAGTTTATAGTAAATATTTTCAAACAGAAATTTCAAAATATTTACTATTAAGGCTAAATAGGGATAATAAGGCTGTTGTGATAAACACAAACATGAAACTGAAAGTTAGTGATAACAGCTATAGTCCTATCAGGCTCAACCTTCAACAGATTTCTGAATGTTATTTAAGTTGCCGAGCATTGAGAAAATCCTGATTTACAAAAACATAAGTAGCTGCAACTTTTGGTATTTCTTTAAAATTAACATGTATTCTTAGAAGCTTAAGTTAACACACTGTTCATCTTAGGTTTATAAAAATAGTTCTATATATTTTTAAATATTTATAAAAATAGTTCTTTATAAAAAAAAAAGTTCTAAATATTTTTTAAAAATCAGATCACATACTTGAGGAATCTCTGAAGCACCACTCTAGCGTTCTTACAGAACAAAGTACGGAGCTAACAGAGCAAGAGTTCTCTGAGATCCCTCCAGTTTCAGTCTAGGAAGTTATACAGAATACACAGTAAAGTTCAAAGTTATAAGAAGGAACCAGTCCGTTCCATTCACTGCCATTGGCTCTCTTCTGGGGCAAAACTCTCTACCCCCCACCTCCAACCCTGCCATCAAGACCATTATTCATCTACTTTTTGAGCATCATTTTCCCACTTTCACCCTTTTCTTTCTTTTCTCTTTAAATAAAGATTTTATTATTTATTTTTTAAAAAGATTTATTTGAGAGAGAAAGAAAACATGTACATGAGCAAGCACGGGGTAGGGGGGAGATGGGGGCAGAGGGAGAGGGTGTGAGAATCCAAGTAGACTTTGCGCCTAGCACGGAGCCTGATGTGGGGCTCAGTCTCTCGACCCCAAGAGCACGATCTGAGCCGAAACTAAGAGTCTGGAGCTCAACCCCGGCTCCCCAAGATTTTATTTTTTTAAGTAATCTCCACACCCAGCATGGGGCTTGACCCTGAGATCAAGAGTCACATGCTCTTCCGACTGAGCCATCCGGGTGCCCCTTTCCCCTTTTCTACTCTTTACTCCAGCTAATCTCAAGTATTGACTGTACCCTGACCATACCTTTTCTACTTCCCCATGTGTTTATTCGTACTGTTACCTTCACCTTGGAATACTGTATTTTTGAAGGCCCATGATATGCTAAACACCAGGCTAGACAACCTAAACACATTTTCTCATTTACTTCTATTACCATATTTTACCCAACTTTATTTATTTGTAAATAATAACATTTTTAAGCATTTACTTTGTGCCAGATATTCGTGCTCAGTGCCTTACACTACACCTCCTTTAATCCTGATAGCAGCCGTAAATCTGAACAGTCTGACACTGACACAAAAGTACACACATAGATCAACGGAACAGAATAGTGTGTCCAGAAATAAACCCACATTTATGTATTTGCATTGGTTAATTAATCTATGACAAAGGAGGCAAGAATATATAAAGGGGAAAAGACAGTCTCTTTAATAAATGGCACTGGGAACATTGGACAGCTGCACGCAAAAAAATAAACCTGGCCCACCTTCTTACACCATAAACAAACTCAAAATGAATTAAAGTCCTAAGCATGAGACCTGAAACCATAAAATTCTTAAAAGAAAATATAGATAGTAATCTCTTTGACACTGGCCATTGCAGTGTCTCCTAAGATACGTCTCTCTCTCTCTCTCTCTCTTTTTTTTTTATTTATTCGACAGAGAGAGAGACAGCCAGCGAGAGAGGGAACACAAGCAGGGGGAGTGGGAGAGGAAGAAGCAGGCTCCTAGCGGAGGAGCCTGATGTGGGGCTCGATCCCAGAACGCCGGGATCACGCCCTGGGCCGAAGGCAGACGCTTAACCGCTGTGCCACCCAGGCGCCCCCTAAGATATATCTCTTAAGGCAAGGCAGACAAAAGCAAAAATAAACTATTGGGACTACATCAAAATGAAAAGTTTTTGCACAGTGAAGGAAACCATCAACAAAATGGAAAGGTGATCTACTGAATGGGAGAAGATATCTGCAAATGATACATCCAATAACGGATTAATACCCAAAATAAATAAAGAACTTAGACAACACCAAAAAATCTAAATAATCCAATTAAAAATGGGCAGAGGATCTGTCCAAAATATATACAGAACTTACACAACTCAACACCCAAAAGACCAAATAATACAATTAAAAATAGGCAGATCTGAACAGACATTTTTCTAAAGAAGACATAAAAATGGCAAACACACAAATGAAAAGATGTTCAACATCACTCATCATCAGGGAAATGCAAATCAAAACCATAATGAGATATCACTACACGCTAAAATAAAAAACACAAGAAACAAGTGTCGGTAAGGATCTGGAGAAAAAGGATCCCTTGTGCACTGTTGATGAGAATGTAAATTGGTAAACACTGTGGAAAACAGTATGGAGGATCCTCAAAAAATTAAAAACAAAAATACCATATGACCCAATAATTCCACTACTGTGTATTTACCCAAAGAAAATGAAAACACTAATTTGAAAAGATATATGCACCCCTATGTTTGTTGCAGCATTTTTTGCAATAGCCAAATTATAGAAGCAACCCAAACGTCTCCTGACAGATGAATGGATAAAAAAGATGGGTGTGTGTAAATGTGTGTGTGTACAAACAGAATATTACTCATCATAAGGAATAAGATCTTATCATTTGTGACAACATGGATGGACCTAGAGAATATTACACTGAATGAAATAAGTCAGACAGAGAAAGACAAATACTGCATGCTTTCACTTTAATGGAATCTAAAAAAATAAATGAAATGAATAAACAAAAGCAGAAACAGACCTATACATACAGAGAACCAACTGATGGTTGCCAGAGGGGAGTTTGGTGGGGGGATGCAAAACAGGTGAAGAGGAGTGGGAGATACAGGCTTCCAGATACAAAATGAATAAAAGGGATAAAAGGGATGGCATAGGGATAGTCAATGATACTGTAAGAGTGTTGTATGGTGACAGGTGGTGGGTACACTTGTGGTGAGCGTAGCACAACATACAGACTTGTTGAATCAGTATGTTTTACAGCTGAAACTAATATTGTATGTCAACTACACTTCAATTAGAAAAAAACCTAGAATAATGAATAAGTGGGAAGGAAGGGAAGGGGAAGGGAGGAAGAAAAGAAAATACTATTGCCCTCATTTTATAATGGGAACACCAAGGCTCTGGAAGGTTAAAAAATTTGTCTAAGGCCAAGTAAGGGAGAGAATGCTTCCTGGAAGAATGCTGTCTGAGCTCAGAGCTGAGTTCTTAAAGAATAAGTTGAAGTTGTCAGGGGAAAATGGCATTCCAGACAGACAACATACATAAAACCAGAGAAGTAGGAAAAGCTTGGTATGCAGTTCAGGAAAAAGATCAGTCTTCAGAATCAGCAGACCTGGATTCAAATATCTATTTTTGTTTTTGTTTCATGGTCTCTTACTATGACTATGGTTTTCTCAACTGTGAAATGGTGATAAGAAGCTGTACCATGAAGAACCGCTTTAAGATTAAAATTAAACATCTGTGAAAGTGTGTATCACAGGGCCGGGCCCATGGTAGGTACTCAACAAATAAATGTTACCTCCCTTCCTTTCCCCTAGTTGACAGTTCAATAATGCTTGGTTGTAAGAACTGGACCCCAGACATATCTCTCTTCCATAAGTTGCCAAATTTTACCAGAGCTTTTGGAGGCTCTGGTAAAGCTTGGCTCTGGTAAAGTACACCAAAAGTCATTCAGCAAGTTATCTGGTAATGTCCTTAACCACCATTTTTCCAAATGAGAACTGTTCTCACATCACTCACCTGTGTAGGCCATGTTCTTAGGGTTGCCGTAAGGAGCCCCAGGCTGCACGGGGCTATACACAGGGTTCATTGTGGAAGACTGAGGATCCTACAGAGAAACAAAGAAAACAACACCGATTACTGATTGCTCATTTTCCCGGACATCAGCTTCCCCTCTGTAATCTTCAATTTATACTCACAGAGAACAACATGGTACAGCAGAAAGAGGACTAAACAAAAAGTCATTTGTTTGTAATCGGCTCTATGTTATACACTTTGCTCATTATATAGATGAAGATACTGAGAAGCAGAGAGGTGATACAACTTGCCTAACGTCAACCCAGGCCTTTTGCCTTTCAGTTCAGACCCAGACCCACTAACCCACAGATGACTCTGCCACTAGTATACCGTGTGACACTGGCCAAGCCACTTTGCCTCACTGGACGCCAATGTCCTGATGTAAAGTCAATTAGTTTAGGCTCTCTGAGGTACTTTCTCATTCTAAGGATGCTAGTCCAGGAGCTAGGAAAGGATGCGCTTCTACTGCTCACCAGGGGAGCCCAAGAGCCAAACAACGAGCACACCCAGTTAGGAAGAGCAGCAAGTGTCTCACCAATCCTTTGTACCTGCAGAGGACAAGATACCAGTTACCAGCAGATTTGGAAAAAAATAGAAATTTATTGCCACTGATCACTTTAATGCAAACAAAGAAACACAGGCAAGATCTCTTCCAAAATTTATTCAACGGAAAGAAATAAACTTGGAAATTTGTGTGCAGCGTCACCTGCACAAGTGCTCTGTTAATTACCTTAATGAAGTACATTCTCCATTCTGATTAATGGAAAAATCTGTCATTAAACCCTACTAGCCAGCCAATTTGTCCCATCTTGTTTAGAGAACCATCTCTGACATATAGGCCAACATGTTTAAAAAACTTGTCTCTACAAATATATTATTTACACTTCATAAAAATCAAACAATTCCCTCCTAACTAGGCTCACGTGATGGATGGGCAATTTTTTAGGTCATTAACTTCTCTTGTAGCACCTCAGGATAGGAAACAAGTCAAATGTCAAGACAGGCAGTGAACAGCTGGCTCGATGACAATTGCTCTGCAATTAATTAAGTCTCTCCAGGGTTCTGGAAGGAAAGGTGGAGTAAAAATAGGTTCCCAAGGAGAGGAAGGTAGGGCAGTCAAAGAGACAAAAAAGGAAATGCCACTGGTCAATTTCAGAGGCTAGAACTTCCTGAAATGTACCCAATGGGCAGCCCTGGCAAATCACCCCAGGGCAACAGACTAAATTATCACCAGTTGACAAACTGAAACCAGAAAAACTTGAGGATGAAAGTTAACGGGAGATATATATTTCAGCACACCTTAAGGAGAAAATTCCCTTGCAGCCACAGTTATCCAAGAATACAGCAAGTAACATTTTCTCTCTAAATATAAGCGCTCTCCTAAAAGGTACCTGGAGAATTACAAGAGATCTCAGAATGTCAAAAATACATTGCAAACTGTCAGGTGGCATGCAGAGGTAAATGATGACGGTGATGATGTGACAGCAACAACAACACAGAAGACTACTTGTACGCTTTCCCTGCCTTGGATCTCTCTTCTGCCCAGCTACTTCTCTGCTAAATAAGCTGCGGTAAGCAAGACTGCTGAAGTGCTAAGCAGTACACTGGCCCTATCAACGCCTGGTCACTCTCCTACTGAGAAGGTAGCTTGTGTTGCTGATTGGGCAAGGTATGAAATTGCTTTTCATAACCAAAGAAATGCATCAGCTTTGGAACTGGTCTCCTGCTGCTCCAAAATGAGGGCCACAGCCTCAAAAGGAGATCGTGCCTGGGCAGCACTCCACAACAGTATCAATTCCAAACCCAACTAATGACTGACGGGAATGAGATCTGCCAGGGGCTCAAATTTTAGATTAAGAATGTGACAGCCACGTCTGGAGAAGCTGCTCACAGGAAGAGAGGGCTCCTGGCTTTCAAGGGAAGGTCAACCTTCTATAAGAGAATCCACACACTTAATAATTTGAAGGACAGGCTAAAAATGAGTAGGAAGATCACGAACTCTATGATCAGGCAGATTTAGGTTCAAATCCTCGAACCGCCACATACCAAATGTGGGACCACAGGCAAGTCCACTGACCTTTCTGAACTTCAGTTTCCTCTAGCCCCAAAATGGAAAGGAATATCACATACTTTGTAGAGTTGTAAGATTTGGTTTTTTTAAAGACAGATTTATTGAAGTATAGTTTACATATAGTGAAACTTACCCCTTTCAGGTATACAGTTCTATGAGCCATGAAAAATATACAGTCATATAAGCACTCCCCCACAAGTAAGATATAAAGCATTTTCACCACCCCCAAAAATTCTCTCACCTTTGTAGTCAATACTCTCCCACTGATTCCCAGCCCGTGACAACCACTGATCCGTTTTCTGTTGTTCCGTATATACACACACATATCAACTTTCACTTTACAGATGAAAAAAGTGAGGCTGAGAAAAGGCAAATGAACAGTCCAAGGTCACAAAGCAAGTAAAGGCAGGGTCAAGACTAGCACCCCAAATGTATCAAAGACCTAAATGAAAGAGCTGAAAATATAAAACTCATACAGGAAAGAAGAAAATACAGGCATAAACCTTTGTAACCTTGGATTTGGCAATGGTTTCTTAAATATGATACCAATAGCACAAACAACCAAAGGGAAAAAAATAGTCTGAATTCATCAAAACTAAAAACTTTTGTGCTTTAAAGGACACCATTAAGAAAGTGAAAGACAACCCATAGAATGAGAGAAATTTGCAAATCATTAACAGCTGACCCTTGAACAATGCAGGGGTCAAGGGCACTGAACCCGTCTGCTTTCCAAAATCTGCATATAACTTTTGACTCCCCAAAAATCTAGCTACCAAGAACTTTCTGTTGACTGGAAGCCCCACCAATAACATAAACATTCGATTAACACATATTTTATATTATGTATTACATATTGTATTCTTATGACAAAGCAAGCTAGGAAAAGAAAATATTAAGAAAATAATAAGGAAGAGAAAATACATTTACAGTACTGTACTGCAAAAAATCCGAATGTAAGTGGACCCACACAGTTCAAACCTGTGTTGTTCAAGGGTCAAAGGTATAGGATAGGGGATTTGTATTTAAAATATATAAAGAACTCTTATCTTAACTCAATAATAAAAAGGCCACTGACCCAATTAAAAAATGGGCAAAGGATCTGAACACACATTTCTTCAAAGAAGTTATATAAATGGCCAATAAGCATATGAAAAGATGCAAATCAAAAACCAAATGACATTTCACATACACTAAATTGCTGTAATCAAAAAGATAACAAATAGTGTTGGCAAGGATGTGGAGAAGGAACCCTCATACAATGCTGGTGGGAATGTAAAATGATACAGCCACTTTAGAAAAAAGTCTGACAGTTCCTCAAATAGTGAAACACAGAGTTACGGTATGATCCAACAATTCCACTCCTAGGCATATACCACAGAGAACTGAAAATGTATGTCCACGTGAATGTTCATAGCAGCATTATTCATAAGTCAAAAGAAGGAAACAAATGTTCAACCGGTGAATGGATAAATGGAATGTGGCATATCCATACAATGAAATATTCGGCAATAAAAAGAAATGAAGCACTGATATATGATACAACATGAATAAACCTTGAAAACATTATATTAAGTGAAAGAAGTCAGTCACAAAGGGCCACATTTTATGTGAGTCCATTTATATGAAATGTTCAGAACAGGTAAACCTATAGAGACAAAAGGTAGATTAGCAGTTGCCTAGATTAGCTCGTGATACATGAAACATAATAACTTCCAAATCCATATCTTTCTCACAATGATTAGTATAACACTCCACCACATATCCATACCCACACCCCCCCTACTTCCTGAACATTTCTTCCTCATCACTCCATAAGCAATTCAAACCCACCATACCCAAAAGTAAACTCACCATCCTTCCCCAAGGCCATTCTTCCATCCTGTATTGCCTGTCTCAGAGTTACTGACAATCCATCCACCTAGCACCTAAGAGAAAACCTGGACATCATCCTAAATTCCTCCCACTCTTTCACACCTGATCAATCACCAACTCCCAAAGAACCGTACCTTTCTCATTGCTGTTGTCCTTGTTTTAAGTTTTATCATCTCTTGTCTAAACTATTACAACAGTCCCAAGAGGTCTCTTTTTCCAAAATTTAACCCTGTCCACCTCATCCCTGATATTCTTTATTAAAACACAGGTTGGATCGGTTACTCTCTTCAAAGGCTTTGGGAATAAAATCCAAACTCCTTCACAGGGTATACAATATTCTCTATGCTCTATCTGGGATGGGGCTCAGGAATCTATGTATTTAATGTTCCCAAGGAGATTTTGAAGCCCAAACAATTTGAAGACATTGCCTGCGACTGTCTTTCCCAAATGCCATTTGTCCCACATAAACTTGACAGAGGAACAGCAGTGAACAAGAACAACAAATATTCCTACCTGCATGTGAGTTGCGGGGAGAGACAAAATTTTCTAAAAAGTAAAATATATCCTATATCAGATAGTGGTAAATGCAATAGAGAAATCCACTGAGGGTGGTGGACAGGGAGTGCTAAGGGGAGAGAGTGCAGTTTTTTAAATGGCTAGAGAAAGTGTCATTGAGTGATATCTAAGCAATGAGTAAGTTGAAGAAGCAAACCACACAACTGACAGGAAACTGTCCAAGTAGAGGAAACAGCAAATGCAAATGCCCTGAAGTGGAACCATGTTTGAGAAATAGCACGGAGGCCAGTCTAGCTGGAAAGCAGTGAAAGAAAAAGAGTAGACAGTGAGACCAGACAGGTAATGCGGGCCTAATCATGCCGAGCTTTGAGGCCAGTATAGGGACTTTGTTTTTTATCTGAAATGAGATAAGAAGCCACTAGAGTATTTTGAGCAAAAAAGGGACATGATTTGACTTCATTTTAAGATTACTTTGACTGTTGAGCTGGGATCAGATGGCAGGAAGGCAAGAGTTCGAGAAGAAGGGAGATCAGTTAGGATGCTATTTGAAATGATCCAGATGAAAGATTATGGTGGCTTCAAATAGGGTGGCAGCAGTGGTGACAGTGGTGGTGGAGAGTAGTCCTATTTTGGATATATTCTGAAGATTAGGCTGGCAAAAATTACTAATGTATTGTATATGGAGTATGAGAAGAAGGACATTAAGGATGACTCCAAAGCTAACTTGAGAAACTGGAATAATAAAAAAACCACTTACTGGGATGAAAACTATGAAAGGAGCATGTTTTGGAGTAAAAAACAGAAATTTGGATTTGGACTTAAATTTGAGATACCTAAGAATTCTGCTTACAACCACTGACACACAATGAGCATTCTGCAGGAGTTAACCATTACCACTATTATAAATATTAGCCCTATTACAAGCAGCTACTATTTATTGAACACCTACCATGTGACAGGTACTAGGGACCTACCTTATTAAATCCCTGAAAGTCTTATAAGGTTACAATGATCTTGCAAAACAGGAATTATTTTCAATGTATTTATAGGCAAATAAACTTAAGTCCAGAGAAAGAAAGTGAACTACCCAAAGTCTCATTACTAAGAATTGAGAAAAGTTAGTTTCATAGCCAGGTCTGTCTGATTCCAACATCCAAGCTACTGCCACTGTGCTAGGTGAATTTCCCAGTCTCCCAAACCCAGCACTAGATTCTCCTCTGGAATGGCAGACGCTGAACCCTTTCCTCTAACTCAGAGTCCCTTGTGCTGTGCTTGGACCCTGACAGATCCCACCACGGAGGCAGTTCATATCTATCTGCTGGGTCCCTGCTGGGCACACATAGTCAGTTACAAGAGAATAAAAGCACTGTCCGCCTGACTTCTACAATCTCAGCTGCCATATACTACGCATCCAATCTGATTTCACTCCTTAAATAAGATAAGTGCCCTCCGTGCATATCCTGCCTAGCCATCTCCCTGCTTCCTGGGGCTGAACCACAGCAAGTCTACATTTCTTGTGCCAGCAAACGCAATTCTGCAATAGCTTCCCATTTTATTCAGAATAAAATCCAAAGTCCTTATAAAAGTCTACAAGGTCTTATATGACCTGATCTCACATGCCCACATTTCTGACTGCAACTCCTACCACCATCCCTTTGCTTTCTCCGCTCCAATCACAATGAACATACCATGCATGCTTGTATCTCAGGATCTCTGCACTTGCTCTTCTCCACACCCGGAATGCCCTTCCCGCAGATATTCAAATGCATACTCCCCCTCACTTCGTTCAGGTCTCTGCTCAAATGTCACCTTATGTGAAATGACTTCCTTATTAACTTAACCAACCTACCTAAAATAGTTTCTCCAAGTGGTGTTATACCACGTCCCCTCAACCTACTTTACTTTTCCTACTGACACCTATCACTACATGATATATTTTCTTGTCTATTTATTTATTATCTCCCCCATTAGAGCAAGGATTCCTTTTTTTTTTTTTTAAGATTTTATTTATTTATTTGACAGAGACAGAGACAGCCAGCGAGAGAGGGAACACAAGCGGGGGGAGTGGGAGAGGAAGAAGCAGGCTCCCAGCGGAAGAGCCTGATGTGGGGCTCGATCCCAGATCACCGGGATCACGCCCTGAGCCGAAGGCAGACGCTCAACTGCTCTGCCACCCAGGCGCCCCAGGGATTCCTTTTGTCTTGAATCCCCAGTACCCAGAATATTACTTCCCACATAACAGACACTAAATACATAGTAGTTGAATGAAGGATAAACCATCCTTCACGCTTCCCAAAAACAACTTCAAAAAAAAGCTTCAAAGTGTTTGGCACTTCTTGGCATATCCCAGTGAACTACTTGGCTCCACATCTCTCCAGTATTTATTTCCAATATCCACAGAGGCCTCCACTGAGAGCTCACCTCTCTAACTGCAGAACCAGAAATGGTGAGCCAGGCAGTGGAACGACACGCAAGAGAGAAAACAGAGGTCCTAAAAACTTTCCCCCTGGTGGAACTAGCTTTCATTCACAGACTGTTCTGCAAGTGGCCGGCTGCTGCCCTCAAAAAACACGTGACCTACTTCTTTCGAACCAACAGCATAACCTATGAGCATAAAATGACCAGGAAAAAAAAAAAAGCCCACGTATTCAGGATGAATACTTGGAAGTATTATATGCACAACACGTTGCAGTGTTAAGAATTAGTGTTGTAGCTTGCAAACTACTTTAAACTTTTCAAAGAATTTTACCATTTACGAAGTGTTTATACTTCACAAAATTTTTAACCACTATTTCACTTGATCCTTTGAGGTAAGCAATGAAAGGATTATTAATTTCATTTGACAGATAAAGAAATGAAAGCTCAAACATTTAATTCACATTGGATGGATATTGTACAAAAAAGAGAAAGATGGTGTCTGCCCAAAGAAGGTTATGGTCTAGCTGGGGAATTCTTAAAGTTCTGGAATGTTTAAACTGCTTAGCAAACCCTTTCCCCAAAAAGCAACCATAAAACTGGATCAAATGGTCAAAACCAACCAATTCAGGCCTCTGAAAATTAACCAAAGGCATACATCAAATTGAGAAATGTTTACTTAAGAAAAATTACTGAACCGGGGCTCAGTTAGTTAAGCATCTGACTCATGATCTCAGCTCAGGTCTTGATCTCAGGGTCATGAGTTCAAGCCCCACACGGGGCTCCACACTGGGTGTGGAGCCTACTTTAAAAAATAGAAAAGAAAAGAAAAGAAAAGAAAAGAGAAAAGAGAAAAGAGAAAAAAGAAAAAGAAAAATTACTGAACCATACTAAGAACAGCGAGAATCTACAGCATTTTAACCTAGGTCTGCCCTTGTCCCCAACCCCCAGCTCCCTGGGAGTAATTCCATCAGGGCAGGCTGGTCAGGCCAAGAGGACAACTGGTGCCAGAATGGGCTGATTTCATTTGAAGCCGAGCATACAAAATCAGCTCTGGATATTGCCCAGCATCTCTGTCAAAAACAACAAGAGGGACAATCTGGGGAACAATAGTAAACAATCCAGTAAGGCCACCACTGTTAGCTAGACTAAGGTCAGAATACTAGTTAGGGCAGACAACAGAGTAGATAAACAAGAAATTTAAAAGGGAATACTGGGATCCCTGGTGGTAAGACTTCACAATTGCTAAGGAGAAACTAGAGAGGGTCCTAGCTATCTACTGACTCTATGTGAATGTAAGGCCTTGAACACACTGAAAGTAAAGACTGGAGCAGAATTGTAAATTGACCGAACTCTGAATGCATTCTCCAAATGACAAACAGATCCATTAGCAAAGGGTAGAAGATTTCCTGGCCTAGGGTTTAAGCCAATCATTGACCACTAATCTATGTTGACCCAAGGGGGAGTTTTAAGAAGCCAGGTTTAAAAATTAAAACAATAATTTTTAAAACATGACCAGAATAAACTACTTTCATGTTAAATAATTAAATATTCATGGTTTTTTAAAAAAGACATCAGTAGTCACACACTGCAAAAAGACAGACACCATAGAATAGTCTATGAATAAACAAATAGTTTAGAATAAACAAAACTACCCAGCAACAATATCCAACCTCCATGGGAGAAGAATCTGAATCAAGAGTTGCCACATGTAGTTTTCAACAAACAAAAAATCATGAGTCATGCAAAGACACGGTGAAGAGTGCCCCATTTACCAGGAAATAAAAGACAATTATAAATACTAACTCAAGGGGGCCCAGATGTTGGAATCAGCAGAGAAATATTTTGAAACAGGTATTATAAATAATGTTAAAAAGAACCAAAGGAAACCATATTTAAGGAATTAAATGAAAGTATGATGATAATTGAAATAGAGAATATCAACATACAGAAATTATAAAAATAAAAATAACAAATGGAAACTGTAATCTGAAATGAACATTCAAGAGGGACTCAACAACAAATCTGAACTGGCAGAAGAAAAAAATCATCAAACTCAAAGACAGATCAATATAGATTATGTAATCTGAAAAATGAAAAGAAAACTGAGTGAGTGACCTGTGGGAAACTATCAATCAAACCAACATATAAGTAATGGGAGTTCCAGAAAGAGGAAAGAAAAATATGAGCAGAAAAAATATTTGAAGACATAATGGCCAAAAGCTTCCCAAATTTGATTTTAAAAACAAACAATAAACTACGTATCTAAAATAGATGATGAACCCCAAGTTGTATGAACACAAAAAATATCCATACCTGTATACATCATAGTAAAAATTACAGAAAGCCAAAGAGAAGTTGTTTTTGTTTTTGTTTTAAGAAACACAGCAAGAGAGGGAATACAAGCAGGGGGAGTGGGAAAAGGAGAAGCAGGCCTCCTGCCAGAGCAAGGAGCCTGATGTGGGGCTGGATCCCAGGACCTGAGCCGAAGGCAGATGCTGAACAACTGAGCCACCCAGGCACCCCCAGAAGTTTTTGAAAGTGGCAAGAGAAAACAATTTATCAGATAAAAGGGAACAATAAGATTAACAGCTCACTTCTCATCAGAAATAATGGGAGGTAGGAGGCAGAGGAAAGATATATAAAATGCGGTAAAAGAAAAAAAGCAAATACGTTAATCAAGATTCATAACCCCCTTGGAACCACACAAGAGCCTGAACAGCCAAAGCAATCGTGAGAAAGAACAAAGCTGGAGGTATCACAATTCCAGATTTCAAGATATACTACAAAGCTTCAGTAATCAAAACAGTATGGCATTGGCATGAAAAAAAGACACACAGATTAATGGAACAGAATAGAGACCCCAGCAATAAACCCACATTTATATGGTCAATTAATCTATGACAAAAGAGGCAAGAATACACAATGGGAGAAAGACAGTCTTTCCAATAAATGGCGCTGGGAAAACTGGACAGCTACATGTAAAAGAATGAAACTGAACCACTTTCTTACACCATACACAAAAATAAACTCAAAACGGATTAAAGACCTAAGCATGAGACCTGAAACCATAAAAAATCCTAGAAGAGAACAAAGGTAACAATTTCTCTAACATCAGCCATAGCAACATTTTTCTAGATATGTCTCCTAAGGCAAGGGAAACAAAAGCAAAAATACTGGGACTACAACAAAATAAAAAGCTTTTGCACAGTGAAGGAAACCATCAACAAAACAAAATGACAACCTACTGAATGGAAGAAGATAGTTGCAAATGATATATCTGATAAGGCACTGATATCCAAAATATATAAAGAATTTACATAACAACATCAAAACAAAACAAAAACCACCTCAAAAAACCACCACCACCACAACAAAAAAACCAATCTGATTAAAAGATGGGCAGAGGACCTCAACAGACATTTTTCCAAAAAAGACATACAGATGACCAGCAGACATATGAAAAGATGCTCAACATCGCTCATCATCAGGAAAATGCAAATCAAAACCACAATGAGAGATCATCTCGTGCCTGTTAGAATAGCTAAAATCAAGAAGATAAGAAACAACAAAGTAAGAATGTGGAGGAAAAGGAAGCCCTGTGCACTGATGGTGGAAATGTAAATTGGTACAGCCACTGTGGAAAACAGTATTAGAGGTTCCTCAAAAACTCAAATTAGAAATGCCATATGATCCAGGGGCACCTGGGTGGCACAGCGGTTAGGCGTCTACCTTCGGCTCAGGGCGTGATCCCGGCATTCCGGGATCGAGTCCTCCACTGAGAGCCTGCTTCTTCCTCTCCCACTCCCCCTGCTTGTGTTCCCTCTCTCGCTGGCTGTCTCTCTCTGTGTCCAAAAAATAAATAAAATCTTTAAAAAAAAAAAAAAAGAAATGCCATATGATCCAATAATTCTACTCCTGGGTATTTACCCAGGAAAAATGAAAACACAAACTCAAAAAGATATATGCACCCCTATGTTTACTGCAGCATTATTTACAATAGTCAAGACATGGAAGCAACCTAAGTGTCCTTCCATAGACAAATGCACAAGGAAAACGTATATGTATGTACGTATGTGTGTATGTGTGTATACACACACACACACAAACAATGGAATATAAACAACGGAACATTACATAGCCATAAAAAAGGATGAGATCATGACATTTGAAACAACATGGATGGACCTGGAGGGTATTATGCTAAGTGAAATAAATCAGATTGAGAAAGGCAAATACCATATGATTCCATTCATAAATGGAATCCAAAAAAAATGAATAAACAAACAAAAAGCAGAATCAGAACTATAAATACAGAGAATTGATTGGTTGCCAGAGGGGAGGGGGTGGGGGTTGGGGCAAAAGGGTGAAGAGCAGAGGGAGATACAAGCCTCCAGTTATGGAATGAGTAAGTCACGGGAATAAAAAGTAGAGCATAGGGGCGCCTGGGTGGCACAGCGGTTAAGCGTCTGCCTTCGGCTCAGGGCGTGATCCCGGCGTTATGGGATCGAGTCCCACATCAGGCTCCTCTGCTATGAGCCTGTTTCTTCCTCTCCCACTCCCCCTGCTTGTGTTCCCTCTCTCGCTGGCTGTCTCTATCTCAGTCAAATAAATAAATAAAATCTTTAAAAAAAAAAAAAAAAGTAGAGCATAAGGAATATAGTCAGTGATATTGCCATAGCAATGTAACCGGACAGATGGTAGCTATACTTGTGAACACAGCATGATGTATAAACTTATCACATCACTAAGCTGTATACTTAAAACGAATGTAACACTGTATGTCAACTTTACTAAAAAAAAGAAATAAAAACCAAAAAATTTATAACCCCAGCAAAAGTTATCATTCAAAACTGAAGGCAAAAATAAAGACATTCCCACATAAATAATGACTGAGATAATTCAGTGGCAGTACCCGCCTTTCAAAAAATACTAAGGAAATACCGGGGGGGGGGGATACCTAAAGCTATCAAGCTGAAAGGAAATCGTACTAGAGAGTAATTCAAATCCATCTGAAGAAATAAAGACCACCAATAAAGGTGATTATGTAGGTGAATATAGAGGTATAAATATTTTTCTCTTTTTCTCTTAATAGATTTAAAAGACAGCTATATAAAACAATAACTCTAAAACCGTATTATTGGGCATATAATATATAAATATTTAATTTATATAAAAACAAGAGCCCAGGGGCGCCTGGATGGCTCAGCTGGTTAAGCATCTGACTCCTGGTTTGGGCTCAGGCCATGATCTCAGGGTTGTGGCATCTAGCCCCATGTCTGGCTCCATGCTCAATACAGAGTCTGCTCAAGATTCCCTCTCCCTCTCTCTCTGCCCTTCCCCCTCCTCTGTCTCTCTCCAAATAAATAAATGAAATTAAAAACAAAAAACACAAGAGCCCAAGTGCAGGAGAGGGGGAATGGAATTATACTGGAACCAAGTTTCTGTACTTTACTGAAATTAATTTAGTTTGCATCTGAAATAGACTGCACATAAAGTAGATTATAATGAATACAATCATTTGTAATAAATTAAGATACATATTTAATCCCCAAAACAAAATAACTTCTAAAATTTAATAAAAATTTCAACAATATCAACAATAGAAAGGAACAAATGAATGATGCATATCACAACATGAATTAGCCTTGAAAATATTATGCCAAGTAAAAGCAGCTAGAGCAACAGACCACACACTGTATGATTTTATTTACATGAAATGTTCAGAAAAGGCAAATTTATAGAGGCAGACAGTAGATATTTGGTCACCTGGGACTTGGGAGTAGGAATGGGGATGGAGAGCACACAGGAGCAAGAGACCTCTTTGCGGTAATAAAAATGGTCTATGCCTGGATTTTGGTGATAGTTGCACAATTCTGTAAATTTACTATAAAGCACTGAATTTGTACACCTAATTTAAGGGTGAAATTAATCATATGTAAATTATACCTTAATAAAGATGTTTAAAAATATGAATTAGTGATTCAAGAATTACAGATCTTTTATAAGCTAAAAGTAATTGTCATTTAGTTCAACACCTTCATCTTATACACATGAAAATACCTCTGGGCCAGGCTTTGTGCAAAGTGTTACAGATTCAGAGATAACAGGACACAATTTCTACCCCTGTGGTATTTACTCAGAAAGAAAGAGACATGCGGGGGACGCCTGGGTGGCACAGCGGTTAAGCGTCTGCCTTCGGCTCAGGGCGTGATCCCGGTGTTATGGGATCGAGCCCCACATCAGGCTCCTTTGATGTGAGCCTGCTTCTTCCTCTCCCACTCCCCCTGCTTGTGTTCCCTCTCTCGCTGGCTGTCTCTATCTCATAACTAAATTTAAAAAATCTTAAAAAAAAAAAAAAGAAAGAAAGAAAGAGACATGGAAATTGACAATTAACAGCAATATGGTACTGTTATTATACTGAGTGCTGAAAATTTGAACAACTGACTGAAGGGTGGTAGCCAGGGAAGGAACAGCACAACTACCACTAGGTGGCAAAACACTCAGTTAAAGGAGTCTAATTCCCAGCCCATCTTGTAATTAGGTGTGGCTATGCGATTAGTTTTGCTCAATAAGATATAACTGAAATATTGTGTAGGTCTTCTGTTAAAGGCTACTTAAGGGGAACAGTAATATCCGGCAGAGGTGTCCTGCTTTTCCCCCTTACTCCTCCTTCTTGCTATCTAGAATTAGGACATGATGATTGGAACTCATCAGCTCTTTCCATTAAGTAACCTTGCGAAAGGAAGTCTCAGATCAAAGATTGTAGAAAGAGCCCAAATCCTTGATGATTTCATGGAAAAACCAGGTCAGGCCTGGACTACCTACCTCTGTACTTCTTTTATATGAGAGAATAAAACCCTATATTTCCAAACCCCTGTTATTTTAGAATGTCATAGCCAAACCTAATCCTATTTAATTGGAGGAGAAATACTGAAGATTTCAAAAGAATGTGTCATTTGATCTGTTTTGAAGGATGACGGGAAGTCTACAGAAGGAGAAGGGGAAGGGGAAGGAAAGGGCATTCATAAGATTTATGCCATGAGAGAGCAAGGCACAGAGAATATCAAGCAGTTCTGAAAGGTTGGAGCACAGAATCTGAGGGAAAACATGGCAGGGATTTTATCATTCTGGACCCACTTCTCAATTGTGTCTACACAGTTCTTATGAAGAATCTCAGAAAGCCAGGTTAGGCATGGCTACAGGCCATTTTATGATCCCAGAGCTCTCTGAACTTCTGTTATAAATACTCATTGCAGCTGTAATTTGCTTGCCCGATTCTTTCCTTCCTGCTACATTTGAAGCACCATGAGGTCAAGGGAGCATATCTGTTTTATTCACTACTAAATTTCTAGAAAAGGGCCTGGTATAAAGCAGAGTGCTCACTAAATATCTGTTGACTAGTCAAGATGAATGAATTAATGGGTAAATAAAAAGAAACCTTTTACTGGAATCCAACAGCTTAATATCACATTAACTTCTTACCAAACAAATTTAAGAAAATTCAGTTTTAGTGGGTTTTTTCTTAATTCTCTCACTATGCTGATACAAAAGGAAGGCCAGTTTTTACAGTAGCTGTTTTCTGCCAAATGTAATCAAACTGCACATCAGATTTCCACATTTTACAGTTCTGTATGTATCATTTCATCTCAGAAAATGCTTCAATTTAAAAGGTGAAATGGAGGAGAACTCTGATTTCTAGGATCTGCCAAGAGGATCTCAATATCAAAAACGTTTCCACAGTTAACAGAAAGATCTTTTCATGCAAAATCTCAATAGCCACCTCTTGTGCCTGCCTGTAAATGATATGCTCATCTGCAAAATATCACATTCTAACCACCAGAGCATTCAGCCCATTGAAACAGCTTTAAGAAAATGGCTTTTCTGCTAATCAAAAACACAACAAAATTGTCTCTCAAGTCAAATGCTTACAAATAATACAAAATTTCGTCTCAAGGGTTTTCTTCCCCCTTTTTTTAAGGGCAAACAAATTTCAGAGGGAATCTCTCTTAATATAGAATCCAATTATTCATTAAACCTCGCAAGTACTTGGGACTTACCTTGTGTCATTCTCTGCTCTTAAAAGAGCTGTTCTTTTTTTTTTTTTTTAAGATTTTATTTATTTATTTGACAGAGACAGCCAGCGAGAGAGGGAGCACAGCAGGGGGAGTGGGAGAGGAAGAAGCAGGCTCCCAGCGGAGGAGCCCGATGTGGGACTCGATCCCAGAACGCCGGGATCACGCCCTGAGCCGAAGGCAGACGCCCAACGACTGCGCTACCCAGGCGCCCCTTAAAAGAGCTGTTCTTAGTGGGGAAACAGTTGTATATAAGAATTACTATAATAAAAGTGCTATATTAAAACAAAGCATTTAAAACAGAGCAAGGATGTCATTTTACTTGGCAGAAGGATTAAGAAAAGCTTTCATAGTGCAGCAGTTTCATAGCTTAAAAGGACGGTACAAGAGTTAACAATTACCATTTTGCAGATAAGCAGAATCAGAGAAGTTAAATAATTTGTTCAAGATCCCATAGATAGGGGCGCCTGGGTAGCGCAGTCGTTAAGCGTCTGCCTTCGGCTCAGGGCGTGATCCCGGCGTTATGGGATGGAGTCCCACATCGGGCTCCTCCGCTGGGAGCCTGCTTCTTCCTCTCCCACTCCCCCTGCTTGTGTTCCCTCTCTCGCTGGCTGTCTCTATCTCTGTCAAATAAATAAATAAAAATCTTTAAAAAAATAAATAAATAAAAGATCCCATAGATAGCCAGTGGAAAGCTGGGGACTAAAATCTGGGTCCTTATATCCCAAGTCAAGTCCTTTCGATGACATCATGCTATTTCACAATCTAGATGTGATACCTAAAATGGCTGTAATTTCAAAATAGCTTTTTCCTGCCTTCACACTTTATAATCCAGCCGATTTTATCTTCTTTGAGTTCCCCTGAACATGCCATACTCTCTTGCCTCTTTCCACATTCTGTTCTCTATGCTTGAAATGCCACCCTTCTCCATCATTCAGGGGTTCTCCCTAATCTACCCTATCTCTTAATCTGGATCATTCCCACTTTTCTTTTCAGAGCTCTATTAGATGCTACCTTCACTGGGAAGCTTCTGTAGTATTTATCACACTCTAACATAATTACATCACACTCCCAACTCTTGCCAAGCCGGTGAAAGCAGAGATTTGTCTTGTCAGAGTTTCATTCCTACTACCTAGCACAAAGTCAGGCACACAGTATGTGCTTGGAAACTATTTGCTGAACAAACTGACTACATACCACAGTTTCACAACCACATAATACGATGACCTTAAATTACCACACACCTCTGAAGCAAACTTCTAATTTCCTGGAAATGGATTGCTACATGCAGACTTGCTATATAATATAACATCCCCAGCATCAGGCATTTCCAGAGAGGCTATAGATCAGCATCCTCAGAGCCACTCTTTAATGGTTACTTAAAAGACACCGGATTTGCAATGCAAGTGTGTGTGTGTGTGTGTGTGTGTGTGTGTGTGTACACGCCAGATTTTATCTTCTTAGAAGAGACCTGTAATACAGTATGAAAGTACCAGCGCTACTTTTCAAAAGCACAACTGCCATATCACCTATCACATCCAGCTGCAGAGAGCTGGTTGGAAGAGGTCTACAGTCATGGCATCTAATACCTTTATTTACTTTTTTATAGAAGAAAAACACTGAGGCACAGAGAAGGGAAGGGACTACCTAGAAATACATGGTGAGCCAGGGTCAGGGACTGGGTCCTTAACAAAACCCAGGTCTCTAACTTTAGACTGGAGGCTTTCTACTATCTCTCTTCAATATCATTCTCTGGATGGACAGATGAACAGACAATTAGATGGGAAGACAAACAAATAAAACGAGTTAGCTGTATGAAAACGGAGTCCCATTAAGGCTCCTCCTGACCTTTGCTGGCCATAAGTCTTAGGTAGCATTTTAGATTGATCTGTCATGAGACACAGGATACTAAGAAAATATAAAGAAATAAAGGTATTCATTGAAGAACCTATTCAAAGTGCTCTATCAGAATATGTTAGCTCTCTGAAGCAAACCCATGAAGCCCATTAGATCAGCAATTCTTAACAGCAAGTGTATAGCACATACAGTCATCATCTTTCCTAGGGAAGCAAGATGTGCAAAGTGCGACCAGGAAACTTCATTTAATGGTTAAGAACATAGATTTTTAAGTCACGGCACCTGTCGCCTTGGATAGCAAACTTAATTTCAGTTTCCTCTTGTGTAGAGTGGAAATACTAGTGTTAATTACATCCTAGGATTGTTGGGAGGACAAAATGAGACAATACATGTTTTGCCAGAGTACATGTAAACACTCAACAAATGGTGACTTTATGATTACTGCAGCTAGGGAAACATCCTCATCACAGGCCGTTTTCAACAGCTTGGACCCACAATGTCTACAGGGACATTTGGGCTTTGGACTTCGGACTGCTCTCTTCCTGGGTCTAAGGTTTTAAAAGGGTAATCAGAGAGCCTCAAAAGACTATGAGGAGTCTATCTGCTACAGGAAGGCAACTATATCCTCGTCTATAACATGGAAATACTACCATTTAATCTAAAGAACTGCTGTGAAGATGAACAGGGAGCCACAAAAGATTAAAGTAACAAAATGATATATCCTATTTGTGTTTTAGAATGATATTTCATGAGAAGATGGAGGATGAACTGGCAGAAAATAAACAAGGTTTCCACTAGAAAGGAAGAACAGAAATACAAAAGAAAGAACATAGAAATTATTTTGAGTCATAACTGGTAGGATTTAGAAACTTTTTGTATGCAGAGCTCGATGACGGGAAAGTGAGGGGTTTCTAGGTACTCACTGAAAGATGGCACGCATTTTTTTTTTTTTTTTAAGATTTTATTTGTGAGAGAGCGTGAGCGGGAGAAGCAAACTTCCTACTGAGCAGAAAGCCTGACACAGGGCTCAATCCCGGGACCCTGGGATCATGACCTGAGTGGAGGGGCAGACCCTTAACCGACCAAGCCACCCAGGCACACCTAGATGGCCTTCATTTTTGACCAAGCAGAGGCAAAGATGCCCAGTGAACAACTGGGAATCAATATGATCTGAGATGATGACTGCTGTGAACTAACTACCCACCAACCATTAGTTCATTTGCTTAGAGGTCAGCAGTAGTCCAACAAGGGTATAAAGGCAGTAATGAATGTAGGAACATGGAGGAAGAATGACAGGACAGCAGAATGTGCTGTCAGATATAACTCAGAGTCAAGCAGGGCTCCTAGAAAGCATGTCTTTAGAACATTCTCAGTCGCTACAGGAGCAAGCCTGCTTGGCTCCCAATATGCTTGCTTGCTTTCTTCCTTCAGTCAACAAATCTTCAATGGGTATTTATGTTCTACCAGGCCCAGTACCAACATTATTATGGTACATGCCCTGAAGGACCTTGGAGCTAGCAGAAGGAGAAGGGAAACATAAAGAGTCAGATAAGGACACCCACATGCTTTGGTAGGGACAAGCACAGGGATCTAAAGAACCTAACTCCATGTACCCCTTCTTCAGGATGTCTTCCCTCAATATTATTATTAGCTAAAATTTATGGAATGCTTCCTATGAGTCAGGCATTTTTCCTGGAGCTTTACATATGTCAACTCTTCTAATTTTCACAACAACCCTGTGAAGTAGGTACTATTACTTCCTTTTTACCGGTGGGGAAACTGAACAGCTTGGCCTATGACGAACTCTCTCCTCTGAGCTCCCACAGTCCTCATAAAGCACTGTATATCCTCACATAGTACTCTGTAACATCAGCTTTTTAAAAATACTCCTTGAAGATAAGACCATAATTTATTCATGTCTTTATTTCCCAAAGAGCCCAGTACAGGAGCAAGCATACACTACAGGTATTCATTATTTGCTGAACATCAGAATGACTATCCATTGTCCAAGTTTTACATCAGATCCTAAAAAAAGCAATCATTTCTTATTCATTCAGCAAGTCCATAATAAGTATTCAGGCGGAGCCAATTACTGGTGCCCGGGATAAGCTAAATAGAAATAAACCAGACATAGAGCCTACCATCAAGTTTATTGTGGCAACCACTAAAGTTTATTGTTTAAGATGAGCTCTATTTTCTTTAGAGATTAGAGCCAGAGATACCTGTGTGTCTTCTGAGAATAAACTGTCAGTTGAAAGAATAAATGAATAAATGACAGACACTCTGAACCTTGAACCAGACCTTGCTCTGGCCACTAGGAAGCTCAGAGTTGAATCTGCTACTGAATTTTTGCAAAAAGTAGGAATTTCTGGTATTAAATTTACCTTGGCTTCATTTATTCTTTTCTTATTTTCCCCTTCATTGTGAATCTCTTTATTTACTTCTGATCCTATTACATTACACATATTTGAAAAACTAATTCCCTTTAGGGGAAAACAAAAAGAAAGAGAGATGGGCATACAGAATTTAGTCAGTCAGACTGCAGATGGTGTGATCAGTCTCTTTACTTTGTCCAGACGCTCAGCTGAAGACCTGGATACAAACCAGGCAGAATGTGCAAGTTAGGAATGTAGATCTCAACTGTTCTGCCTCTGAGCTCTAATAAAGGGATGGGGTCTCTGCTGCGGGAACTAGATGGCTTCAGAGAAAGCTTCCCACTTTTAAGTTTTAAACCCCCTCGTTTTTGGCTAGGGAGGTTCTGGAACTAGACCATGTTGAACTAGGCACTGACCTCTGCCTCCAACCTACCAGTAGCAAGTCTCCTAGAATCTGTTTCCTTATCTATTCCTGTCTACCTACTTCTCAAGGCTGTTCTGAATCAGATATGAGAACATTTACTTAACTATAGAGTAGTACACAAACATAAGGTATTGGGAAAAACGGGGTTCGTTATTTGTAATTCAATGTGAGAGAATGGCCAACTAGTTTAGGCAAGCAGTCTTGTAGGCACTGGACACTCAAAACACTGGAGCTTTTTTTGTTTGTGGTGGTAAAATATATATCATAAAATTTACCATTTTAAGCGTACAGTTCTGAGGCATAAAGTACATTCACATTGTTGTGAAACTATTACCACATCCATCTCCACAACTTTTTCATCTTCCTCAACTGTAACTCTACACCTAATAAAGACTAACTCCCCATTTCCTCCTTCCTGCAGCAACTACCATTCTACCTTCTGTCTCTATGAATTTAACTATTCGGGGAACCTCGTATAAGAGGAATCATATAGGTCCCTTATGACTGGCTTATTTCACTTAGCATAATGTTGTCAAGGTTTATCTATGTAATAGCATGAAAACATTGGTTTTTAAAACATTCCAGACTTTCTATTTTAGATACAGATGATCACAAACTATAAGTCTGACCACCACTTATTAGCTTTTCAAGATAAAATCAAAAGCTGACTGCAGGATTTTTTCTTCCCTCAAGTGCCACTGGGATTTCCAAATTGATTTGTAATCTGGAACAACTATTTCTGAATAGATCCTTCAGATGAAGCAATCTGTTTCCCTGAAAATAAATTCCAGCATGTCCATTAGGAAGCAAAATGACTCTTAGTAAAAAAGACAAAGTGGTATCAGTGTTTGAATAAAGAAATTAATGCTTAGAACAAGATACTGATCTGCTTTGGTATTGCCAAACATATTTTCCTGCGAGAGAATAAGTGTGCATCTGTCTGGTTTTTAATAATACATCTATAAATGTTTCTTATTCCAAATTAGTATGTTTTTAATATTTGCAAATAAATTTATATTAGCCGCATGGATTTTTTTTTTTTTTTTTTTTACCCAGCAAATCATATCTTATTCCAAATATCACTGGAAGACCACTGTGAATAATCTTAACTACAAACAATTAGAAAAGACTACCTTCTTCTCAGTTGGGAATGTCATTAGTTGCTGCACCCACCCTCACCGCCAGGACCCAGACTTTACTTCTGTGAGGCTCTGTACATTGTATTTTCTGACCCTCATCTCTCTCCCCTCTTCACCTCCTGACTTTTTCCACTGTACCCTTTGGATCTCAAGGTTAGCAAATCTCTCTATCTTCAATCTCTTCCGTGAATATACCCCTTGCCTTCTTGCTCTAAGTGAAATCTGGGAGTCCCTGATAACGTATCCTCTGCAGCTCTAGCAAACGGGGCTGTTTTGTCTCTCCCTCCCCATCTACCACTGGGGCTTGAATTTGTAGCCCATTATTTCCACTTATGCCTTAAAGACTGTGGTTCCTACCAAACTGTTATTCTAATACCATTCTTGCCATAAGTCTTGGTAATTTCAATAACTATATAAATAATGGTTACAACATATTGCCCTCCCTGTTACCTAACCTCCTCTTCTCTGTTATCTTGAATTCCACCCTACCTCAGCCTCTCATTCCCATGGTTATACTCTTGACCTTGTCATTACCAACAACTGTCAATCTTCTATGATCTTAATTCCAAATATCTCATTCTCCAATCACTACCTCTTATCTTTCCAGTTCACTCACTATAGTTACTCCAACTCTAACAATCCTTCAGCCTATCAGCACATTTAATCTACTGATCGTACCTGCATTTAATTTCTGTCACCTTCCTCACATCCTCACTTCCCTCCTAATCCTGGCTATTTTAAATTCCTTGATTAATTTTTATGATCACTCCATTGGCCCTCTATCACTTGTATTAACACTAATTTGATTAAACCACAGCCCTGGTTAAATGCAATTCACCACCTACTTTCTGCCTACATTGGCACAGGTCTTGGGAGGAAGAAAACATACACAGTTCTGTTCACTAAAGTTCAACTTTAAACTTACGATCATTATTTTCGTGCAGGCTCAAAATGCAACATGACAATTGTTCTGTATTTGCCAAGACTATTTCCTTTCCTACACTATATCCTGCTTTCTCTGCTCCTAACCTCACAAGTTATTTTCTCATCTAGTGATTTTGCTTATTTGTCTAAATAAAATCAATCACCCAAAAGAGAACTTACACAAGCTCCCACATGGACCTACTAAACTGCATCTGTGCACATACACCCTTCTCCCCGACCACCATGGGCACCAGTCCCTCTCCAACCCTCCACAGATACATCACATTCTACCCCTCACCAAACAAATGACATTACTCTGGTTCTTTCCCTCCTCTTTCTCCCACATTATCAGGTTTTTCCCTTTCTTCAGGATTATTCCTATTAGCATCTGTTCCTTTTGTTTTGTCTAAAAAAATAAATTAAAAAAAATAGCAAATAACGCTTTCTTTATTCCATCTAACACACCAGCTACCAATCCATTTCTCTACTTCCCTTCACAACGAAGCTAGAAAGAGCTATTTGTATTTGCTTTCTCTCATCTTTCCTCTCATTCTTTTGAACCCATGCCAATCAGATTTTCATTCCCACCATAACACCACAACTGCTGTTCTTATCAAAGTCACCAATGACCTCCACCACCTTTCTTGATATGTTAGCAGAAGGTGACCCAGTTGATCACTTTCTCCCCTCTTTTAAACACTTTCTTCACTTGGCTTCCAGACACTATACTCACTGAGTTTTGGTAGAGTTTTGTTTTGTTTATTCCCCATTATTTTGGCAGCTTATTTTCAGTATCTAAACTTTGCGGTGACCTAGGCTCAAGTCTTGGGCCTCTTCTCTTTTGCATCTCCATGCATTCCTAAGGTCACTTCATCTAATCTCGTGAATGCAAATACCATCTATATTTTTATATTCACTCACCCTCTCCCCTGAAATTTGTTTCTCCTGAAGTCTTTTCCCAGTTCAGTTAATGGCAACTCCATCCTTTCTTTTCTTTTCTTTTTTTTTTTAAGATTTTTATTTATGTATTTGACAGAGAGAGAGAGACACCCTCCAGAGAGGGAACACAGGCAGGGGGAGTGGGAGAGGAAGAAGCAGGCTCCCAGCAGAGGAGCCTGACGTGGGGCTCGATCCCAGGACTCTGGGATCACGCCCTGAGCCGAAGGCAGACGCTTAATGACTGAGCCACCCAGGCGCCCCCCAACTCCATCCTTTCAACTGCAAACATCAAAATTTTGGAGTCACTCTTCACTTCTCTTTTTCTTATACCTCACAACCAGTCCAATAGCAAATCTTTTTCAGTTCTACCTGAAAATCAATTCTCACTACTCTCACTTCCACCAACTTAATTTCTTTTTAAGATTTTTATTTATTTATTTGAGAGAGAGAGAGAGAGAGAGAGAGAGAGAGAGGGAGAGAGAGACAGCGCAAGCATAAGCAGGGGGAATGGCAGGCAGGTCCATCATCTTAATTTAAGCCACCAACGTTGCTCACCAGGATTGATGTAACTGCCTCCTAACTGGTCTCCCTGCTTTGGGGTCTATCCCATCCTTCCATCTATTCTCAACACAGTAGTCAGAATGAGTCTATGAAAAAAAAATTATATCAGGTAACTCTTCCCATCAATGACTTCCCATCTTACTCCAGGGAAAAGCTAATCTTTCCTAGGATCTAGAAGACCCAACCAGATTTGTTCCCATAACAACCTTCTGACCTCTTCTATTACTCTCCGCTTTGATCACTTCAGGTCAGCCACCCTGGTCTCCTACTAGTTCTTGAAATATACCAGGTCTGGCTTCAGAGCCTTGGCACCTCTGTTCCCTCTCCCTAGAATGCTCTTACTCCAACTCATTCTCTCATCGTCTTCAGGTCTTAATCAAAAGTCATATTCTCAAGTGAGGCCTTCCTTGGCTCCTTATTTAAAAGTTCAAATCTGGGAGCACCTTGGTGGCTCAGTCGGTTGGGCATCTGCCTTCAGCTTGGGTCATTATCCTGGGGTCCTAGCATCGAGCCCCATGGTGGGCTCCCTGCTCAGTGGGGAGTCTGCTTCTTCCTCTCCCTCTGCACCTCTCTCCCTAATTGTGCCCTCTCTCTCTCTCTCTCAAATAAATAAAAAAATCTTGAAAGGGAGGGAGGGAGGGAGGTTGGGAGGTTCAAACCTTCACCCCCAACACTATAGTTTTCCCCTCTTCACTTCATTTTTCCTCCTTCTCACTTGTCAACCACACTTAATATTTTAATTTTTATCTTGTTAATTATTTGTCTTCCCCCCAAAAATGTAAGCTCCCTGATGGTAAATGTTTGCATCTGTTTTGTTCGCTGTTGTACCCCTAATGCCTAGAATAGTGCCCAGAACATGGCAGTTAATCTGAGAGATTCCCCTTGTCCTGTGACTCAGATGACACACAGATTAGGGATAACGAAAAACGTCCATTAGTCATTGCCTACTGTGTCATATGCTAATTCAGTTGACCCGACTGATGTTATTACACTTACTCCTTGGAACAATCCTGAGCTTTCAGGATTGATAAAGAAAACACACACACACACACACACACACACACACCCCTCCCCAAAAAAGAAAGGAGATATGATCAGACATTATTTATGGTAATACCGTTCTAGTGGGAAGCAGCCCTATGAGTGGTCATCCATGGTGGAAGTCTTCATGTTTATATAGCACTTATAATCAAGGGATGCTCTTAAATGCCTTCTATTTCACACTCTTACATGACACAATTCTTCCCACTAAATTAAGAGTTCCTGGGAAACTGCCCTTCCACTTCTGCAACCTCAGAATCCAGATAGCACTGAGTAGACTCCCATAAATGTTTATCAAACTGAACTGAATAATTACATGAGGCATTTATTCTCTCTCTCTCTGGTTTTTTTTTTTTTTAAAACTAATCTTTTAGCAACACTATGTAACATGCTCAAGGACACATACCCTTCCAGTGATAGACCAGAGATGTGAACTCAAGTTCCCTATTCTTTCTCCTGTGCGACAGCGTTGTTAGACAAAAATAATAATGACTGAACACTACTCTCTCTCCAATTTCATATTATATGTGGGATGCAGATCCTTTACCCCAGCTGTACTCTGAGAAAAGACAACATAGATGGGATCTTCAGAAGGCAAGCCAAGTTCCCAAACTGAACCCCATTATCTGGCAAATTCCACATTCAAGCATTTTGCCCAATTCTTTTCACCTCCCCACTCCCTTTGTTCACTTCTTTTTATTCCTTTGTGTTCATACCTGCCTGCCAAATTAGCACGTAATGCTCTTGGAGGGCAAAGGCCGTATCTTAGTCTTTCTATTCCTCTAACACAGGACTTAGCACACAAGAAGTACTTTGTGAATTTTTATTAAATTAAAAATGCCAAAAGCCAAAAAAAAAATTTAAAAGATCAATTTTTTACTTTCCAAGGCATTTCTGCAGTCATCTAACAACTCAGCGGAGTATCAGACTGGGATTAGCCTCTACTTACAAACTTGCCTAGAGTTTATCCTGATTCCTCACACTAGAAACCCAGTGTTCTTTTTTTTTTTTTTTTTTTTTTAAGATTTTTTTATTTATTTGAAAGAAAGTGAGAGCATGAGAGAGAGCACAAACGGGGAGGGGCAGAGGGAGAAGCAGACTCCTGGCTGAGCAGGGAGCCTGATGTGGGCCTCGATTCCAGGACGTGGGATCAGGGTCTGAGCTGAAGGCAGATGCTTAACTGACTGAGCCACCCAGGAGCCCAGAAACCCAGTGTTCTTTCGGTCATGTCATAATGTTCACTATTCCTCTTAGAGCCAAGAAGGTTGAAGCAAGAAAGAAGGATCAGACTGACCAAAAAAAACCCCCAAAAAACAAAAAACAAACCTGTTACATGTTTAAATTTATCACTTAGTAACATAAACAGCACATCTGGAATAAATAAGCAAGTATGACATCATATCAGAGCCAAGAGACTGGGTTTAACATAAGCCCACATCTCAATGACTCTCTACTCTGGGTTATTTGTTATGTAAATCTTTTGGAAGAGGTACAGATGACAGAAGAACAAGATCTACTGTTTGTCCTTATGGAGCTCCCTGTGTAGTAGCAAAAATGAGACCCAAACACACAAAGCTTAAAATCCTGATGGCAGACAAAATGAGAGAAGCCACCCAAACTCTTAGTTCCAAATTTTTACAAAAGAAAGACTAAAGGAATTTTACATGTCACCTGTACACCTATACAACTATGCAAGAGTTTGGACAAGGGAGGACAGGATTTCTATGACTGTGTGTTTTAGGTTGTTGTTGTTTTGTTTTGTTTTGTTTTGTTTTGTTTAAAGAGTAATGTGATTTACCATGAAAACTGTGGCAAATTTTAAGAAGGGAATGAGCCTGGGGACTCATGGGGATGGAGAAAAGGAAGAACAACAGAAGTGAAGACAGGACCAAAGGCTTAAACACTCTCTCCTACTTGAACCTTCACAGATCCTTCCAGGTAGGACTAATCACTGTGTTCTGTTCAATCATACCTGGTGATACAGGCCCATTCTAGACCTGCTTCAAGTTAGACCTGGTTGTTCACGAGTTTCCCTCCTGGGCTCTGAGCTTTGTGAAAGCAGAGGCTATCTTGTTAACCTACGGAGTTCCCCAATGACTAATTCAGGGCCAAGCATACCAGTAGTATACAGTTAAATTAACAGAAAAGGACCAAAGAGTGTAGGAGCTTGGTAGGACCTCAAAGATCATTTAATTCAAGCCCTTTATCTTGCAACAGAGAAAACAGAGACCAAATGACTTCCTCAAAGTTACACAGCAAGTCAGTAACAGGTCCAGGACTGGACCTCAGGCTTCTAGACTCCACAAACCAGAAGAATGGCAATTAGAGCTGTTTTTCTACCTGAAGCACAAGAGATCTCCTCTGCTTACTGTTTAGTTCAAAGACTACTAGGCCTTGCAATGGGAGGTCTGAGACTGAATCTGGAACTGCTGCATTCCAAATAGTTGAGACTGAGTATCAGGCCAAGTCCTTTGTCTCAGTACAGAAAGGCTCAGAAAAAGCAGGCAGAACCATCCTTGTTTGATGCAAAGGCCCCAGGAAGCCTTGGGCTACAGGCCTGGGCACAGGATCAGGAAGAGTTTTGTTGTGATGAAGCTAAAGAAACTTGGTGGGGGGAGGGATGGAAGATAGGAGCAATGGAGAGATTCCTGCCCAGCAGCACCAACACTGAGAAAGCATGCCTGGTGAAAAGGAATAGGACTGTATTAGAAGCTAAAGGCTAAGGAAATGGAAGAGGGGGTAATTTCAGGACATGGCAAAGACTCCCCAGGGAAGCACCTGTCTAATTTGAGGCTTCATGGTATAGACATAACAAAAAAAGCAAATTGGAGACAGCATGTGATGCCAAGAATAATCCAAATGAGAATAATGTAGCTTGAGTGAGCCAAGTCCCCTCACTCTCCATCACAGCTGCTGGCCCACTCACTACCACCCTCCATCAGAATTACTCGGGGTACTTATTTAAAACAGTTTTACAAATAATTTGATTTAAAAACTGGCAAAGAACTTGAACAGACATTTCTCCAAAGAAGATACACAAATGGCCAACCCTCATATGAAAAGATGCTCAACATCACTAATTATCAGGGAAGTGCAAATTAAAACCACAATGAGATACCACCTCACATCTGTTAGGATGGCCACTATAAAAAAAATTAAAATAAAAAAAATAGAACAGAAAATAACAAGAGTTGGCAAAGATGCAGAGAAACTGGAACCCGTGTGCACTGTTTGTGGGAATGTAAAATGGTACAGCTGCTATGGAAAACAGTATGGAAGTTCCTCAAAAAGTTAAAAATAGAATTATTATATGATCCAGCAATTCCACTTCTGGGTCTAGATCCAAAAGAACTAAAAACAGGATATTACAGAGATATTTGCATAACCATGTTCACCGCAGGATTATTCACAATAGCCAAGAGGGAGAAGCAACCAAAATGTCCACTGACAGATGAATGGATAAAGAAAATATGGTGTATATATGCAATATATTATTAAGTCTTAAAAAAGAAGAAAATCCCGTCATATGCTACAACACGGACAATCCTTGAGGACACCATGCTAAATAAGATAAGCCAGACACAAAAAGACAGATACTATGTAATTTCATTTATATGAAGTATTTAAGTAGTCAAACTCTTAGAAAATAGAATGGTAGCTGCCAGGGGCTTTGAGGGCTAGGGAGTTGCTGTTTAACGGGTATAGTTTCAGTTGTACAAAAGGAAAAGTACTAGAGATCTGTTGTATAGGGTACATATAGTTAATGCTACTGTACTGCACACTTAAAAATAGTTAAGATGGTGAAGTTTACGTTATGTATTATTTACACACACACCCCCAAACACACAGAGTTTTAGGTCCCACACAAAACTACTAATTCAGACCACCTGAGAATCAGAATGCTGAACAAGCTTCCCCCAGATATTTCTGATAGATGGCTCAAATTCAGAAACTGCTGGCTTAAGAATAAAGGCCAAACTTTATTTCGGTGTCTGAGCCCCCCCCCCCCCATGAGCCACCCCCCCCACCCGTCCCCGGCCCCGACCTCCTTTCTCATCACTAGCTCTTCCTCAGGACTCACTCTCTTTGCCCTCTATTCTGGGCACCCAGGAGGTACTAGAGAAGCACTGTCCAAACTGAACTTTCTACAGTAACAGAAATGTTCTACATCTGTAGTGTCCAGTATAGTAGCTATTAGCCACACGTGGCAACTGAGCACCTGAGATGTGGCTGTTAGCTACCATGTGGAAAACGGGACTAGAGTAGTTGTTAGGACCCTAGAAGATAAAGAGGGGCCATAGTAAATAAAATAACTCCATTTAACTTTTTTTCTCACACATTATCAAAGTATATTCATTCATTCATTCAACGAATAGTCATTGCTTACTATGTACCAAGTACTACTCTAGGTGCTAAGGAAACAGCACTGAACAAAAAGACAAACATCCCTGTCCTCAAGAAGCTTATGTTCTAGTGAGGCAGTAGAGTACTGTGGTTAAAAGCAAGGACTGAAGCCAGGGAGCTCAGGTTCAGATTATGACTGCTAACCAGCTATGTGTTCTTTGAAAATCACTTAGTGTCCTCATGCCTCAAATTTTTAATCCATAATATGGGGATGATAACAGTACTAGCACCTAACAGGATTTCTATAAGGATTAAATTAGTTAACATATGTTAAGTGCTTAGAACAGTACCCAACATATAAGAACTAGTTGTTGCTATTACTGATGTATTTTGTTGTTATTATGAGTGGGGAGCGACAAGACTAACAAATAGCAAAAAATATGACGAATTAGCAGTATGGCAGAAAAATAAAGCAGGGTAAGGCAACAGGGAGTGCCAGGATAGGGGTTACAACTGTTAAGAGGATAGTTAGGGAAGCCTCACTGAGAGGGTGATACCTGCGAAAAGACCTGAAAGAGGAGGGAAACAAACAAGCCATGAGGGTATCTCAGGAAGAATTGAATTCCCCTGTGAGGTGCTTAGTATTACTAACACCATTTCATAGATGGAAGAACAGAGCTTCAGACTAAGGAACCCATCCGAGGTCACATGGCTTATAAATGACTGAGCCTAGAGTCAAATTTGGAACTGATGGACTCTAATTCCTCCTCCACTACTGGACCCTCTTAGACCTCTATTCCTTTCTGCAGTGAAACAATGCCGATGAATCCTTTTCACATCAGTTTCCCCTTCAGGCACTGAGATTTATAGATTCATTCGGACTAGACAAGCTCTGTGAGTTAATGCACTGCTCATGGGCACGGGCCGTTAACCCACCCCGCCCACTTCACACGCACTCTCACCCACCGCTTCCTGAGCAGCTCCACACCAGGAGCTCCTCATGTTAACTGCAGGCTGTGCATAGAAAACAGGCATTTATCAAGACCACCAAGCCTCAAACACCAGGAAGGAGAGGTAAATTATACGTCAGAGATAAAGGCCACTGCTTCCAGCCAGGCCTTTGAGGGAAAAAACTCGGCTAGATGTGCCCTGTGGGAAAACTATGATCAAAAGTTAGGTTCAACCTACTGAACCTTTGTAATCTAAGCTTGGTACACAGATCTATAGAACTGAGAAAAAAACCTAAACCTCCATGTCCTCACTTTACCTGTAAAGAAGTCAGTGATTCAAAATACTTTCAACAATATTTTCTCTGTATGGGGGCGCCTGGGTGGCACAGCAGTTGAGCGTCTGCCTTCGGCTCAGCGTGTGATCCCGGCGTTATGGGATCGAGCCCCACATCAGGCTCCTCCGCTATGAGCCTGCTTCTTCCTCTCCCACTCTCCCTGCTTGTGTTCCCTCTCTTGCTGGCTGTCTCTAACACTGTCGAATAAATAAATAAAACCTTTAAAAAAAAATATTTTCTCTGTATGGTCTACCTATGCTTATGAAATCTCTGTGAAAACATTGGCAATTAATTACAGAAGATCATTATTGCTGCCAGGAGCAGTGGATCCCAATCCTCTACAACTTACTAGAAGTCACTTCTGCTTCCTGGGCCCCAGTTCCTTATCAGGTAGAAGGAGAGATTAGACCAAATGTTCTTTAAAGGTTCCATTTTTAGCCCTTTATCGTACACTATGTCATAATAATGACACAGTACCTCTGTAACCTCACAATCAGACCCAAAATTAATTCATTCAATAAACACTTACGTAAGCAAGACACAGAAAACACAAATATACTAAATGACCCCACTCATAGATATAAACATTTCAGAACTGTGTTCCTACTAAAAACAAAACTTGGCTCCAGAATTCTGTAGTTTCGTTTTTATTCTTTTTTTTTTTTTAAGGTTTATTTATTTATTTGAGTGTGTGTGTGTGTGTGTGTGCGCGCGCACACACACACGAGCAGGACGAGGGGTGGAGAGAGAGAGAATCTGAGACAGATTCCATGATGAGTGTGGAGCCTGATGCAAGGCTGGACCCCAGAACCCCAAGATTATGACCTGAGCCGAAACCAAGAGAGTCAGTTGCTTAACTGACTGAGCCACCCAGGTGCCCCAGTTTTGTTTTGTTCTTTCTAATCACACTTAAGAAGGTTGCAGATCTTTTATTATCATATACTATACTTAACAACCCTTCCCAAACAACAACAAAACTCTCCCTATTAAAGTGTAGCTCACATTTATATTTCTCTCCTTCAAATGACTCATAGCCTGAACTCATTAAGGGGTTTTCCCTCCTCTTACTAAATAGTGGGAGCACTTCTAGTTCTATACATGTATTTTCCTTACAACCAAACAGTTCCCTGAGAACAGACCTAACATCTTGTTTTTCTTTGCATCCCCAATAAGACCTTTTTATAATTTATTTATAAACCATACCAAGACTAATCCAAAAGAATGTGAAGTGGTTCATCTTATTAAGATACAAAAATTAGGGGTGCCTGAATGGCTCTGTTGGTTAAACATCTGACTCTTGATTTGGGCTCAGGTCATGATCTTAGGGTTGTGAGATCAAGCCCCATGCTGGGCTCAAGTGCTGGGCATGGAGCCTCCTTAAAATTCTCTCCCTCCCTCTCCCTCTGCCCCTCCCATCACCCTCCCTTAAAAAAAAAGATATAAAATAAGACAGTTTAAAATAAAAATGAATAAAAACCAGCTGGGACATGGGCTCCAAATCAAATAATCGAAATTCAAGTACTATATCTACCACATATCTACCATGTGATTATTGGCAAGTTACAACCTCTCTAGTCAGCTTGCTCATCTGTAAGTAAAGATACATTCAATGCCATATCTCTCAGAGAGACAGGAAGCCACAGAAGTTCACAGAACTGGGTGTCCGGCCAGGCACTACTGGCTGAATTCCAATCAGAGCTCCATCACATATTAACTGTGTGATCTTGGGCACCTTACTTAACGTCTTTGGGTCTTAGTGTCTTCATCTGTTTCAAATATCACTGCTTTCACAGCTGATGTAAGAGTCAAGTGAAATAATACATGTAAAGGATTTAGCACAGTGTCAGGCACACAGTAAGTACTCAGTAAAAAGTAAGTACTCACAGTAGGCATCATCTCTGGGTTGTTTAGAAAAGTGTGTTATATAAGGGGGGAAAGGCTCTAAATTCTAAGTGCTATAAAATGTCTGGAATGCCTTATGACAATTACTCATATCCAAAACTATGGAGCAAATTAATAAAAATGAGGAGAAAACATGTCCAAGGCAGTTGTCTTAAACCACATTTTGTAAATATAGTTCCTTATAGTTCTCTCTTTTGCATTTTTGGCCTCCTTCCACAAATCTTTAATACAGCAGTAAAGCAGGAGTGGAGAAGCAAGCGACACACTTGCAAGTGACAGAAAAGGTGAGGCTTTTCCATCAAGTTAAGACAAAATTGCCATGTCTCCTCCTCCTGGCTCTGCAGACTGCCTGCACAGAAATTGATCATCTGTAGCTGCCAGGAAGGCCAGTTTAAATTGAAGCAGCTGGTTCCATTTAAAATGTGTTTTTTGTTGTTTTTTTCCAGATACTACTAGAACACAGTGGTGTCTTTGGGTCTGTGACCTGCTCTGCAGGATGACAGAAGGCACAGCCAGAATATGAAGGCAGCAGAGGACATAAAAAGGACAGGACATGACACAACAAAATTCCTCAAAAAGCCAGTGTAGCAGGATTAACAACGTTTCATGTGCATGTGTTGAATAAGCCAATGTGTGTACAGTCACTAGGATGTAATTATGTTTTAATGCATTATGATCTGTGTATATGAAGGGTGTCAAAGAAGAGGCTGATCTATGTTCCATACAGAGTCCTAAAATATCAGGACCAAAACAGCCTCTGGAGGTTATCCAGCTCAGCATCATTGTTACTGTGGATGCAAGAACTAAAGGAAAGAAGCTTATCCATGGTCACACAGGCAAGTCAAGGAGTGGAGCTGGGATCAGAACACAAAACTAGGCTGATTATGGACTTAAGTATAAAATGTAGGAAGGGAATATATTAAAAACCTTGTCGTTTGTGGAGAAATCTCCAGAGACAGTTTAAGAATCCCCAAATTTACATATGTCACTCACTGTAAGTGCGAGACATTCCTTAGCTAAGTAAATCACTCTCCCCCACCACTGCCTCATCAAATGCTTTCCAAATGCTCACCTCAGGAAAATGAGACATTACAACAGGTCATGGACCTTTGAGGCTACTTAAGAACAGCCAGAGCTGCACATAGTAAGTTCATCCGAAGTGAAATGTCTAAAACAAAGTCCCAGTTTGTAGAGAGTAATAAAGGCAGAGTTCGTTACCCAGTTGCTGTCCAGGGTTCTCACAACTCATTGTTGAAAAGGGAGCACATCTACAGTGATATTAATGGAAATAAAAATTAAATCCTCAAATCTAGAATTCTATGCTTTCTAAAACCTAGCCCCAACCTCCACTCTCCAGCAGTCCCCTCTCCTCGACAATGCTCTAGGCAAATTACACAGGTGCTTGGCTTTCCACCTTTGTTTAAAGAGGAAGAGAGATGTGTGTTCACGTTTCTCCACAAATCCTGTGCCATCCCTGCAAATTCAAATTCTAACCATCCTTCAGGCCCAGCTTAAGGCTCCCAACTCCCGGAGGCTTTCTTTACAAAGCACACATTAAAGTGATCTGTCCTATTCAAGGGGCTATACTGTCACTCAATCTCATTTGCTAAACCACATCTGGAGAATCCCTGAGTTAAGTGGCCCAGGGGGTTGTCACCAGGTGTGGGGAGCAGGGGAGAGAAAATGACAGCCATTTTTACATTGTTTTGTACAGTACTTATTGATGCAGGAAACAAACACAAAATTCTGAATAAAAGGACTTAGAAACGGAAAAATAAATAAAGTAAGTAAGTAAGTGAGTGATCTGTCCTCTTTGGCTCCAAACCTTTTTCACCTTTTCGGCCCCTCCATGTTTCTCGCTGCCTTCTGCTCATTTCCCTTCACTTAATCCAACCTGTGCTCTGGCCACATCAGTCTAGTTGCTTCTCTCCAAGTGCAGCCAACACTCACTGCCTCTAGGGCTTGGCTCTGTCTGGATCATATTTCCCCTATTAGAAGCATACCAATCCAGTTATAATTTACTAGAAAAAAGACTGCACAACTTGGACTCAGCATATCTAAGTTAGAATCCCAGCTCCACTGACTCCTAGCCAAGATCCCCAACCAGGCCTACCTACCTCCTTCTACTAGGCAATGCATTCTCCATATGTAAAATCAGATAATAACAAATCTGAGTATACCTAATTAACTTGGGCTCTCCAAGGAATATAAAAGTACAAAAGGCATGATCTCTGCCTTTTAAGAGCTTATGATTCTATGTGAGTGAGAAAACAGAAGGTAGCAGAATCTGGTAGGGGGAAAAACTGGCCTGGAGTTAAGGCATTAGAGTCCTGGTCCCACCTCTGCCACAAAATTCTATGGAATCTGGGTAAATATCTTCCCTTTATTGGGTCTCAGCTTTCTTGCTCTGCAAAATGTGCAGGGGTTAATCAGGTTTTTTCAGGGCCCTCCCAGCTTAGATATTCTGTGGGAAATAACCACAGTGCTAGCCCATTCATGAGGTGAGCCAAAAGGGCAGTACAGATAATGCCTAACGTAACCAGACACAAACTGCTGGATTCAATGGAAGCTGCTCTGTGACTGGCAGATCCAATGGAACCTCAAAGGAGAGGTGGGAAAGATGAAGCCAAATGATGAAAGTATCTGCTGCTAGGAGGCCATAGCTGACCACGGGAACACTTTTCATTCACAGGAAGCTCTGCATAAACTCTTCAGTCAGATGCCAAGGTCCCAGCCCACACAAAAGAGCCTCGTTGCCTAGCGGAGAGGTACCAGTCAGGAGCCTCGTGGGATAGACAATGGATAAAGCCAAATGGGGCACAGCCCATCCTGCCCAAAGCTGAGGCCACATCTACAGCCTTCCCAGTCACCAAGTTTTTTTCTTGCCAGAGCAGGTAATGGGAGCAATAGAACAGCAGGACTCCAGATGCTGAATTTTTCAAAACATGTACCGAATCTCAAGTTCTTTCAGCCAAAAACATAGTTTTTGCTTTGTAGGACTTACAAATTTCAGAGAAATAACAACAAATTCTTTTTGTAAGCATCAGAAATAATAAAAACAATTTTTGCAATTGGTCAGATTCAGGTTTAAATCCCAGCATCTACTTATTATCTACCTGACTGTGGGCAAGTTATTTAATACCAAGCATTAGTTTCCTCCTCCATAATAGTGTGACTAAGAATCTCCAACTCATGGGGCGCCTAGGTGGCACAGTGGCTGGGCGTGTGCCTTTGGCTCAGGGCGTGATCCCGGCGTTGTGGGATCGAGCCCCACATCAGGCTCCTCTGCTGTGAGCCTGCTTCTTCCTCTCCCACTCCCCCTGCTTGTGTTCCCTCTCTCTCTGGCTGTCTCTCTCTCTGTCAAATAAATAAATAAAATCTTAAAAAAAAAAAAAAAAAAAAAGAATCTCCAACTCACAGAGCTGGCCTGAGAATTCAATGAGATAAATGTGAAGTACATTACAGTCATTCAATGTGAATTTCTCCTTCCTTTCTGCTCCCATGCTATACTGTATTTACTTCCAATATAGCACTAACCCCACTTTATTATCCTCCATACACACACACACACACACACACACACACACGTGTGTGTATATATGTATATTTATATATGTATTCATATATTTATATACTCTTTATATATCTATCTCTGCCATGAGACTGTGAACAGCTTGAGAGCAGGGACAGTATTTTCATCCATATTCGACACCTCCTAAAACAGTGCCTGGCACATAGTAGGGCCCTTAGGAAATTGGATGAATGTGCCTGACACGTGTCTAGTCCTATGCTAGGTGCTATAAAGAGAACAAAACAATGATCATAATAATGTCAAACATAATAAAACATAACAACAAATACATAGCATTTACTATGTTTCAGACACAATTCTAAAGCCTTTAAATTAACTCCTTTCCTGCTCCCATATCACACACCAACAACCTGATGAGGTAGGTATTACTGTCCCCACTTTGTGATGAGAAAACTGAGGCACAGGAAGGTTAAATAACTTGCCCAAATCTGGAACAAGCAAATCCACAGAGAAAGAAAGTAGTTTAGTGTTTGCCAGAGACAATTCACCTCCAGGTCAGTGCCTAGCAGTAAATGTCTACTGAGTCTACGAATGTATCAATGGGCCTCTGGTACTTTTTTTTTTTTTTTTAAAGATTTTATTTATTTGACAGAGAGAGAGACAGCCAGCGAGAGAGGGAACACAAGCAGGGGGAGTGGGAGAGGAAGAAGCAGGCTCCCAGCGGAGGAGCCTGATGTAGGGCTCGATCCCATAACGCCGAGATCACACCCTGAGCCGAAGGCAGACGCCCAACCGCTGTGCCACCCAGGCGCCCCAGTCTGGTACTTTAAAGAGGAAGAATATCTGCATGGTAGAAAACCCTGCATTCATTCATCCAGAAATACTTACTAAGTGCCTTCCGTGTACCTGGCAATGAATAAACAGACATGATTCCTGCCCTCGTGGAGTTTATTGCCCAGTGGGGGAAGACCAATATGAAATAAATAATTACAAGGATACTAACAAATTATTTTTTAAAAAATACAGATTGCTCTGGGAGCTTAGAAGACACAGAGCATGGAGCCACAGAAAATTTAGATTGTAAGGCACCTAATTTAAGGTCACTGAGTCCACATACTTTTTTTTTTTTTTTTTTTGAGAGGGAGAGGAGGGTAAACGGGAGAGGAGAGGAGGGGAGAGAATCCCAAGCAGGCTCCACACCCAACACAGCATCCAATGTGGGGCTCAATCCCACGACCCCAAGATCATGACCTGAGCCCAAATCAAGAGTCAGACGCTTAACCGACTGAGCTACCCAGGCACCCCATGGATTCTTCTCTCTTAAGCAGCTGAGTAGTAAACAGTCTCTCCCCATTCCAATTTCTGCACCCTCACCCCTCATGCAGGTAGTCTAGAACACAGGCCACCTGATTACTATAGGCTATTGCTCTTTTTGCTATTTCAATTCATAGATTTCTAAATCCAACAGAAATAGATGCTATATATTAACAGTTAAAAGACACTATTTAGGGAGGAAAAATGCTTGCCCATTATTAGTTCTCTGAGAGTACACTGCTTCAGAAATAGGTATTTCTGTCCCTAAAGAAGATGGGAAAAACAACAACTCATAAGTATCTTACATACTGCACAAACTTGATTTTGGCTCAGGGATACCAATAATTTTTCTGAAATACCTAATATGACCTTGAGTGTTTTTGAACATGAAAGCAGGTACACCTCAACATAATATAGGAAGTATATGCCATTCATGTTAGAGTCAATTACAGAAGTAGAAGATTGGGAACCATTCCTGTCAGCATGGGTCATAACTTAATAGTAAATGCCTATAAAAAAGGCAGTGGGCCTTAGGAAACTAGAAAAAGAAGAGCAAAATAAATGCAAAATAAACAGAAGAAATAATAAGAATTAGAGCAGAAATCACTACAATTGAGAAGAGGGAATCAAAAAAGAATATCAAAGAAACCAAAAGCTGGTTCTTTAAAAAGCTCAATAAACTTGATACTAAGAAAAAAAGAGAGAAGACACAAAAGACTAATATCAGAAATGAAAGAGGGAGGGGCGCCTGGGTGGCGCAGTCGTTAAGTGTCTGCCTTGGGCTCAGGGCGTGATCCCGGCATTATGGGATCAAGCCCCACATCAGGCTCCTCTGCTGTGAGCCTGCTTCTTCCTCTCCCACTCTTCCTGCTTGTGTTCCCTCTCTCGCTGGCTGTCTCCATCTCTGTCAAATAAATAAATAAAATTAAAAAAAAAAAAAAAGAAAGAGGGGACATCACTACAGATCCCCTGGAAACTCAAAGGATAATGAAACAATACTATAAACAACTCCAGACGAAATAGACAAATTCCTTGAAAGACACCATCCACCAAAACTCATACAAGAAGAAACAGATGATCTGAATAGACCTCTATCTATAAAAAAACATCAAATTGATATTCAATAGTCTTCTAAAACAGAAAGCACCAGGCCAGGATGGGTTCACAGGATGGGGTGAATTCTACCAAACATTTAAGGAAACAATTATACCAATTCTCTCCAATGTCTTTCAGAGGATAGAAGGAGAGAGAATACTTCCTAACTCATTCTGTGAAACCAGCATTACCCTAATACCAAAACTAGACAAAGATATTACAAGAAAAGAAAACTACAGTCCAATCTCTCTCATGGACACAGATGCAAAAATCCTCAACAAAATATTAGCAAATGAATTCTTAAAGAGTATAAAAAGGATTATACACCATGACCAAGAGGGATTTGTCCCAGGTATGCAAGGCTGGTTCAACATTCAAAAATCAATTAAGATAATCCATCATATCAACAGAATAAAAAGAAAAATTACATGATTGTATCAATAGATACAGAAAAGGTATTTAACAAAATCCAACACCCATTCATGATAAAAACTTTTTAGTAAACTAGTAAGATCAGGAACTGTCTCAACTTAATAAAGGCTGTCTATGGGGCACCTGGGTGGCTCAGTCAATTTGAGCATCTGACTCTTGATTTTGGCTCAAGTCATTATCTCAGGGTTGTGAGGTAGAGCCCCACATCGGGCTCCATGCTGGGCAGAGTCCGCTCGAGATTCTCTCTATTTCCCTCTGCCCCTACCTACCCCTCACACACACAAACACTCTCTCTCTGTCTCTAAATAAGTAAGTAAGTAAGCAAAGGTTGTCTACAAAAAACTACAGCTAACATACTGTATAGTGAGAAATTCCAACTTTTCCCATAAGATCAGTAACAAGGCAACGATGTCCCCTCTAACCACCCCTCTTCAAAATCATACAAGTCCTTGCCAATGTAATAAGGCAAGAAAAGCAAATCAAAAGTATATAGATTGGGAAGGAAGACATAGAACTGTCTTTGTTCACAGATGAAATGATCATCTATGTAGAACATCCAAAAGAATAAAAAACAACCACAAAAACTCCTGAAACTAATATGTAATTACAGCAAGGTTGTAGGATACAAGTAAATTGCTTTTCTGTATATTAACAAAGAGAAAGTAGAATCTGAAATTAAAAATACAATACCATCTACCTCAGCACCCCTAAAAAGGAAATATTTAGGTATAAATCTTACAAAATATATACAAGATTTACATAAGGAAAACTACAAAGGTCTAATAAGAGTAATAAAATAACTAAATAAGTGGATATTCCATGTTCCTGGATAGATAGACTCAACACTGTCAGGATATCAGCGGTCCCCAACTTGATCTATAGATTCAATACAATCCAAATAAAATGTTATTCTATGGACATCGACAAACTTATTCTAAAGTTTATATGGAGGGGCAAAAGACCCAGAATAGCCAATACAACACTAAAAGAGAAGAACGAAGTTGGAGGACTGATGCCACCTGACATCAAGACTTACTATAAAGCTACAGTAATCATGACAATGTAGTACTGGTGGAAGAATTGACAAATAGATCACTGGAACAGAATAGATACCCCAGAAATAAAGCCACATAAATATAGTCAATTGATCTTTGATCAAGAAGTAAAGGCAATACAATGGAGCAGTCTCTTCAACAACATCATCATCATCATCATCTAGATACAGACCTTACATCATCATCATCATCTAGATACAGACCTTATCATCATCATCATCATCATCATCATCATCATCATCACCATCATCTAGATACAGACCTTACACCTTTCACAGAAAATAACAGAAAATGGATCACAGACTTACACGTAAAACACAAAATTATACAACTCCTAGAAGAGAACACAGAAGAAAACCTAGATGACCTTGAGTATGGTGATGCCTTTTTAGCTACAACATCAAAGATATGACCCATAAAAAAATTGGTAAGCTGAACTTCATTAAACTTAAAACTTGCTCTACAAAAGACAGTATGAAAAGAATCAAAAGACAAGCCACCAGTAGTGAGTTATCTCAACTGATTGTTCAAGAAGACAAGCCACAGATTGGGAAAAAAAATATTTGCAAAAGACACATCTGATAAAGGACTACTGTCCAAAATATACAAAGAACTCTTAAAATTCAACAACAAAACAACCCAATTGGGGCACCTGGGTGGCTCAGTCAGTTAAGCATCTGACTCTTGATTTTGGCTCAGGTCATGATCTCAGGGTTGTGAGACTGGGCTCCATGCTGGGCACAGAGCCTGTTTAAGATTCTTTCTTTCCCTCTTCCTCTGCCCCTCCCCCCATCCCCACTCACACACGTGCATACAAGCTCTCTCTCTAAAAATAAATAAATAAATTTTTAAAAAATTTAAATGGACCAAAGACCTTAACAGACACCTTCCCAAAGAAGATATACAGGTAGCAAGTAAGCATATGAAAAGATGCCCCACATCATAAGTCACCAGAGAAATGCAAATTAAAAAAATGATGAAATACCACTACACACTTATTAGAGTGGCCAAAATCTGGAACACTGAACAATATCAAATGCTGGCAAGGATGTAGAACAACAGGAACTCTCATACATTTCTGGTGGGAATGTAAGAGTACAGCCACTTTGGAAGACAATTTGGTAGTTTCCTTCAAAACTAAACATATTCTTACCATGTGATCCAGCAATCACACTCCTTAATATTTATCCAAAGGAGCTGAAAATGTAAGTCCACACAAAAACCTACAAAAGGATATTCATAGGCAGTTTTATTCATAACTGCCAAAACTTCAAAGAAACCAAGACGTCCTCCAATAGATGACTAAATAAATTGTAGTACACCCAGACAATGGACTATCATTCAGTGCTAAAAAGAAATGAGCTACCAAGCCATGAAAAGACATGGATGAAATTTAAATGCATATTACTAAGTGAAAGAAGCCTATCATAAAAGGCTATATACTGTATGATTCCAACTATACAACATTCTGGATAAGGCAAAACTATGGAGACAATAAAAAGATCAGTGGTTGCCAGGGGATGAGGGGGATTAGGCCTTGTGAGGGCAGTGAAATACTTTGTATGCTATTATAATGATAAATATATCATTATATATTTGTCCAAACCCAAGAATATACAACACAAAGTGTGACCTCTAAGGGAAACTACAGACTTTGTGTGATTATATCAATGTAATTTCATCTTTGGTAAAAAAAAATGTACCATTCTTATGAGTGATACTGGTAAAGGAGGAGGCTATCCATGAGTGAGGGCAGGGGGTATATGAGAAATCTCTGTACCTCCCTTTCAAACTTAGTGGTAAACCTAAAACTATTCTAAGAAAATAAAGTCTTAAAATGTTTTTAAGTGGAGTTAGGGGGAAAGAGTGGGGAGTCCCAGTGATTCCACTTACTGGCTGTGTATTCTCAGTACCTAATACAATGTCTACATCTTGGCACATAGTAGTACTCAAAATACATTTGTTGAAAGCCTGCATGAATGAAGCAACTGCTTAAATTTAATAGGTTTTCTTTTGCTATCACTAGTAAGTGAAAGAATCAGGATATGAACCTCTACCTCTCTATACTCCAGGGGTGTCTATCCAGGGATTTTAGATAGTAGTATACATGCCTATAATAAAGCTGCATCCATTTCTCAGGGAAGATATCAAGTACCCAGCTAGGTACAATGTCCTGGTGACAGAATATGTTTCCCAAAGACTGCCACAACTCCATCAAGAGGTAAAGCCTAATTCTCCTCCTCATGAATCTGAGCTTGATGGACCCAACCAACAGTATGCAGCAGACGTAATGCTATGTGACTTCCAAAGTTAAGTCAAAAATGGCCATTCGGGGGGGGGAAATGGCCATTCAGTTTTGTGTGGTTTTTTTTAGATTTTATTTATTTATTTGACAGAGATAGAGACAGCCAGCGAGAGAGGGAACACAAGCAGGGGGAGTGGGAGAGGAAGAAGCAGGCTCATAGCAGAAGAGCCTGATGTGGGGCTCGATCCCGTAACGCCGGGATCACGCCCTGAGCCAAAGGCAGACGCTTAACCGCTGTGCCACCCAGGCGCCCCCGGCCATTCAGTTTTTGCCTGGTTCTCTTGGATACTCCCTAGAAAGCATCCTACACTCACCATTCATTCAAGCTTCCAACAAATATTTGTTATGAATTCCTACTATATGGTAGACCCTAGACATTGTTTTAGGCACTAAGAATGCAACAGTGAACCACTCGGCCACTGCCCCTTGCCCTCATAGAGTTTATACTCTAGAGGAGGAAAAAGATGAAGGGCAGGTAGGACAAACTAATACATTCTATAATTACAACTTGTAAGAGATGCTCATAAAAAAGCAAACAGAGATTTTTCTTGAGAATGGCAAGCCCAGAAAGGTTACTCCAAGGTGGTGACATTTAAACAAGCCATAGCAGAGTTAGTTGTTAGGGAAAGTAATAGCATGGGCAAAGGCACTGAGGCAGAAAAGACTCCAACATGCTCTCAGAGGAACTGAGAGACAAGGAGTGTGGCTGCTGGAACAGAGTGAACACAGTGGAGAATGCACAAGGACCAGAGAATATTGAAGCAATACTAGTGGAGTGCATCACAGATCAGTGAGAATAGCATAACAGTAAACCCACTCTTAAAATTATAATTTAAATGTTATTTTAAAGCCAGCTTTATACAACTTTAGATATAAAACAAAAGAATTCAAGGAATAAGTGCTGATACTGAATACTGTATAACTTGATGTAGTCACATAGCAAGCACATTATGCAAATATGGGAATGTTTCCAAGACAAAGGAACATATGGTTTGAAGGCCTTCCTGTAATTAACCTCTTTAGAATTTCAGGACACAGAAAGACGGAACTGACTTTCTCATTGACTCATTAATGGTGCATTTCATAAATCATACCTGATTTGACCTAGTTTCTCTAGCAGTCGTCTCAAAATGTTTCTCTGAAACCATAATTCATAAATGGGGAGGATGATCAAGGCTGTCACCAAAGGATGCCCTGTCTAAAAAGAAACAGCCCCTTTATAGAATTCAGAACATCAAAGGGGCTCCCTACATATCCTGCCCAAAGGCTTTGTCCTCTTATCAGGTGTCAAGCCCATAAAAAGAAGAGATGGGCTTACACATTTTTTACACTACTGTCAAACATCTGTCCCTGCACCCAAAGACAACTAAAATAAGGAGCTGAAAAAACCATTACTGGCAATGGTTCCCACAAAACCACTTCACAAGCCTGAGACCTCCCAGCAAATACTACTTTAACAGCAAGGTCCCTTGGTCTAGAAGACTGTTTCTTAAACTGGCTGAAACCAGTAAGTTCCAAATTACAAATGAGCTGATAAAATTTTATTATGGTAGTTTCAGTACATATTCTAATAATATTATTTTAATAATAAGATAGATTTGAGTCTTATAATTGAAAGGACTGGTGGCTTTTTCTGCATGTGCAATCTAGCCTATTATTGTGGCTCTCAGTGGGAGCCATAAAAGGAGCCCTTTGGCCCCCTCTCCAAGAACAGGAACAGGAGAGGAACTCTCTGCTCTCGTCCGTACTGTTGTTGCAACACCTGTGGAACTCTGAAGGCATTGCTCCTCAGGGAAAAGAACGCTGAGACACACCCACCGCCACTCACCTTGTGATCTCGAACACTTGACCAAGCTAAGAACCCTCCCTTTTCCTCTCCACTGAGCCCAGGGGTGGCAAGAGATAAAAATAAAGCTCTGCTCTTGTTTTTGCTAATATCTGGTCATGACATTTGCTCTGCTGGCAAATAACAGCTCTTATTTTCATCTTCAGAACTAGGAAATCAGTCTTTAACAAACACAAAGCAGCCTCACCAGTAAGCAAAAAAAACCAAAGGAGCTTGCGGCTAATGCCTGTGGACAAGAATGCTTTAATGGTAATAGCAATGAAAAGGGGATAACCTAATATCTGAAGTGAACCACTAGGGCACTGACTCATACTGAAGCCTTCACCTTAGGCTGAATCTTGTAGTTGACACCTGAGGGCAAAGAATGATTCTTCAGCACTGGACAACGGGATTCCTCAGTGAGAATAAAATTCTCACATATGATGGATGAGAAATAAATCATTTGCAGAAGTAACCCAAAGAACTACCTGGAGCACAGGAAATTTAGGAGCGCTAGAGTCCAACAAAGATGCCAAAGAGGGAATTCTCAAGGAGCTGAAATTGCAGCTTTGAAAAGAAGGAAACCTACCTTGCTAATGGAGGGGGGAAAACAAAGAAAGTAGTGGAGCAACAGCGTGCATTCAAGTTGTCTGACTCCCAAGCCTAGGCTGTGACTTCCCTCTCTTATGACAGGATTATTTTGTCTGGGGCCAACAACTGATTTTTTTTTTTTATTAAAGATTTTGTTTATTTGACAGAGAGAGTACATAGCGAGAGAGGGAACACAAGCAGGGGGAGTGGGAGAAGGAGAAGCTTCCCGCTGAGCAGGGAGCCTGATGCGGGGCTCAATCCCAGGACCCCGGGATCATGCCCTGAGCGGAAGGCAGATCCTTAACGACTGAGCCACCCAGGTGCCCCCCAGCAACTGACTTTTAAACATTATCTATCTATCTATCTATCTATCTATCTATCTATCTATCTATCTATCTATCATCTATCTCTCTCTCTATCTCTCCATGCAATTCCTATAAAAGAGCTATCCCTAGTTCATCAAAAGGGAAAACAAAACATGGCAAAGCTGTCAGGCTGGCCTTCAGAAAGCAGTTTTACGGTAATTTATTACCCCGGCATCAGCTACCCAGGAACTGGATCATTAGGACTCTTGTTTGCTATGTCAGGCACTTTGCAGTGTCCCAGATGCAGAGTCTGTAACGACCAACATAAAAAATACCGAGATGGCCCTGTTGGAAGCACAAGTATTCACCTGTATGAACATCACCAGCAAACACTCCAAGGCAGGCTGGAGCATTCGTGAGAGTCAGAGAGCCAGAGCTGAAGTCTCAACTTCTCTAGATATTCATTCTAAAGCCTTGGACCCCTAATTCTCTAGGTCTTATTTCTATGTATGGTAATAGCCCTTTACTTCCTATGTAGGTAGCACTGTAAAACTTAAAACAAAAAAGCAGCAGCCCCCTACCTTACTCCTGATTTCCCCTTCCCAAAGGCGATTACTTTCAACTTTTAGCTCTTTCTCTTGGCATTTTCCTCTTTATTTCCTCCAAAAAAACCATGCCTGTTTACTGGTTATTTATTTAATTGGGGGGGGGGTTAATTTTAGTCACCATTATCTTTCTGTATAATATGATCATCACCCCCAAAACTATCCATACACATGTATACAGACTACCCCCTCCACTAACAGTCACATCACAATTTTTAGTTAAATTAATATTTAAGATACACCCATACCATGCAATATTACTCAGCAATCAAAAGAAATAAACTATTGATATATGCAACCACTTGGATGGATCTCTTAAGGGCATTATGCTGAGTGAAGAAAAAAAGGCCATATACTGTATGGTTACAATTATATATTTATCTTGAAATGACAAAATTACACAGATGGAAAACAAATTAGTAGTTACCAGGAATTGGGGGTGGGGTGGGTGCTATGACTATAAAGGATAACCTGAGGGAAATCTTTGGAGTAATAGAATATTCTGTATCTTCACTGCAGTGGTGGTTACCCAAATCTATACACGTGATAAATGGCACAGAAGTATACACACACATTGCACCAATGTCCTTTTCCTGGTTTTGATACTGTACTATAGTTATACAAGATCTAACCATTGGGGGAAAGTGGGTAAAGGGTATATAAGACCTCTCTGTACTACCTTTGCAACTGCCTGTAAATCTATAATTATTTCCAAATAAAATGCTTTTAAAAATTAATACTCAAGGTTACATTATTAAAATGATTTTCACAGCTAAGCCACATAATATATTATGACTGCATTGCCTTTCTTGGATGACCAGCATTCTAGTTTTTCCTGGAATTAATAGTTGCCTCAGTTTTAATTTGTTTGGTTTTAATGTCCTTTTCCCCACTTCAGCTCCAAATTCTCTAAAATAACATTAAGGCTCCTTTTAATAAGGTCAAAAATATCAGATAAAATCTTGGTTGCATTTTACCTTTACTTTAAAACATCCCTTTTGGAGACCTCCACCCTCTGGTTCCAACCTGGTAACTCTAGTCTCTAGGCCTCCTGAATAGCTGTGGTCCTAGAATACCTCTTTACCACCATTCTGGGGTTTCTACGCACTTTTCTCTTTTATATTGGATTCCCTTGTTTTCTGGATCCATGCCTTCCTCTTTCTCTTCCAACCCATTATGATATCGCAAACTACCAAGTTTCCTGAGATAGCACACATAGGAAATAAATCTGAGATGCTGCATTTCTGAAAATACCTTTTGGTTTTTTTCTGCCTTCATATCTGATAGTTACTTTTGACTGGATATGGAATTCTAGGTTGAAAATCATTTCCTCTCAGAATGTAAGGTCATTCTTCCACTTTCTTCTAGCTTCCCATATTGCTTTTGAGCGTACATAATGCCTTTGTGTATGACCTGTTAATTCTCTCTGGAAGCTTTTGCAATATTCTCATTCTATCCAGTGTTTTGAAATTTCATGATGATGTATTTCTTTTTTTTTTTTTTTTAATTCATTGTACTGAGCATACTTGATGGGGTTTTCAATCTAAACATATGTGTACTTAAGTTCTGGGAAACTGCATTGTTTCTTTGATGACTTCCTTCACCCTATGATCCAACACCTAACTATTAGGAGATCCAGAGATCTAAAGGGAAGAAACTAGAGTAACTGGAGAAAAGGAAATCATAAAAAATAATTAAACCAATTCTTTTTAATTTAAGTAACTTTTACATTTAAATAAATCAAACTGATCTTCTATCTTATTTCCTTTATGATCTCCTATTTTCTACTTCTTTGTTTTTATTCTCCCTTTATTTCTGATACATTTTTAAGTGTTGAAAAGTTCTTTCTTGTCCTCAGGCTATTCCTTTTTTACAATAGGACATTATTTTTGTTTCACAGAGGCAATATCTCCTCTGATCTGAGGGTTTTTTTTTTCAAATCTTCTTTTGCTCTCTACATTGTCTCTCTTGTGCTCTCCACCCACCCCTCTTTTTTGGAGGTAGAGGTCGTTTCATCTATTTATTTACATTCTGTTATTCATGTTACAGGTTTTTTTCTAGTATCAGGTGATCATTGCCTATTCTTTCATATTTAAGCGTAAGGCACATACAGAGACACTGTATGAGCAGTAGGGCATGTTAACTTCTAGGCTTCACTGTAACAAGAGAAAATAACAAACCAATATTTTATTGGGGCGGCCCTCAACATCTGTGAGTAAGTTTCTCAGAGAGGAATCCTCCAACCTCCTACCAGAGGGGAACTAGCCTGGTTACCTATATAACATTCAAGATGCCAAGAACCTCTGATATCTAGAGCTTTCTAAGGTTCCATACCACAAACGGCTTTTCTTTGCTCTTATTCACATTCCCTCTGCAGCCTCAGCATTCTGCCTTCCCTAATCCACTAAGTCATTCACCATTTGTGCCTCTTTTCCATGTTCTCCTGTTCTCTCAGACTTGGTAGGTTAATACTACATTTTTTCTATTTCCATGGAATTTTTTAAAGGAGGTAAGATGCACATGCTCAATCCACTTTTATTTTAATCATAATCCCCCCATGAAGATCTTGAGAGAACGAAAGATAGAAAGAATATAAAGTTCTTTTTAAACTTGTAAATGTTCAGTAATAGTATTAGTGGTAGGGGCAGATGCTATTTTTAAACAGTTATTCCAATATAAAGGACTTTTCTCTCTGGTGTTCTAGAGAAGCACCAAGTTTCATAAATAAAACGGCAAAAATATTTGCAGTCTATATATCAGAAGATGAATACTTTTAATATACAAAGAGCCCCCCTGACCAAACTGATTAGACACAACCCAGCAGAGAATATGCAATAAATGACACATAATTCACAAAACCACAAATGGCCAACAAACATGAAAAAATATTTAACTGGTCTAGTAATTAGGAAGATAAAAATTAAAACAATGAGGTCTTTTTCTCTCAATGAGCATAGCAAAAGCTGTAGAGAGTGATGATATCCCTTGTTGACAAGGTATGACAATGTTCCCAGTGATAATCAAAAAGCTAAAAATAAAAGGGCCTTTTGCTCCTGAGTTGTTTTTTTTTTAAGATTTTTTCTTTTTTTCTTTTATTATTTATTTTAGAAAGAACAACAAAGATAGTGAGAGAGAGCACAAGTGGGGAGGAGAGGGAGGAGCAGGGAGCCCTATATGGGGCTCGATCTCAAGACTCTGGGATCATGACCTGAGCCGAAGGCAGATGCTTAACCAACTAAGCCACCCAAACACCCCTACTGAGTTGTGTTTTTGTTTTTTTTTTTTAAGATTTTATTTATATGACGGAAAGCAAGCATAAGAAGGGAGAGCAGCAGGCAGAGGGAGAGGGAGAAGCAGGCTCCCTGCTGAGCAAGGAACCCCATCCAGTACTGGATCCCAGGACCTTGGGACCATGAGTCAAGCCAAAGGCAGACACTTAACTGACCAAGCCACCCAGGTGCCCCACGAGAGAGTACTCCTAAAAACAAAGCTTACTGTTCACTAAACATCCTATGAAAGAAACAGTGAATTTTCCCAAAGAACTACAGAAAACGAATTAAAAAGAAGAAATCTAGGTTCTGGTTTTACCACAGGACTTTAAACAAGCCCTCTAATCTCTGTGTTTCAGCTTTGAACATCTCTGAAAATCCTATAACTGTGTGAGAAAAAGAGAAATGAAACCCTTGATCTGAAACTGTTGGAAATTCAAACTTGCCAGAGTCTCTTGCCTGAAGAGGCTAAGTAGATCAGAGGCCAGCTTTGTAGAGACATCCAGTTTACTGTTCCATAAAACATTTTTTACTGGCCAATCCTCCTTCTTGGCTTATACCAAAGAAACAGCAAAATAATGGCATGACCGTACCTCTTTAAAGGCCTCTGACAAACCCTCCCTCAATCTTGTGTACAAAACAATGAGCCCAGAAATACAAGCTAGTGGAAGTTTTGAACCACAGCTCAGTCTTTGTACTCCAGTTTCTCTATAGAGAGCAACTTGGAATAGCAACAGCAGGACTACAGCTTGGGAAGGAAACTCTCAGGGGCAACAACTCCACAGTTCTGTCTGGAGACATGGTTGAAAGAGGAATACCAACAGATCAAGTAAGACAATTTCTAAAGGAAATGACAAGACTTCCCCCACTGAAAGAATTAATGAGTATTTATTAAGCCCTGATCCATCCCACGGGAACGATCAGACTCTCAGGGATCTTTTCCTTCAGATCTAAGAACTGTCATAAATCTGTGGATTTGGCACTTAGCACACGCAAATACTATGTGTCAGGCACTCCACTAGACATTTTCATTTACATTAGCCGGTTTCTTTCTCAAACCAAACCTATTCTTGAAGAATTACTAGCTCCATTTTACAGATAAATTCAGAACTCAGAGAAATTAACAGATTTACCCCAAACTATGGATCATTATTATTGCCATTATTATTTATCATTATTCTCAATTTTAGTGAAGAGGAAACCGAGGCTCAAACAGGATAAATAACTATTAAGTTGTTAAGTAGCAGAATGGGGTTTTGCCCAGGTAACAGGGCTATTACAGCCCATGCTAATTCCACTACATCGCTTTTCCTGTTTGATGCAAAACCACAAAATGAAAGGAAGATTTCAACTCTAATAAGTATGCAGTTAAAAATAAATGACATGTGCAGACTCTTCAGTTCCTTCCAAAGAATAAATCATCACTTCTGAAAAGCAGTTAAGCAGCAGCACTTACTGCCGGGAAGATCAAAGGCAAAGGTAACCAGCCTAAGATTCTCTAGTCAATGGCAGTACCAAAAGAAATGAAGGAAAGGTGACACTGGCCCAAGGGCTTCTCCCGATCATGATGAAATCACACTCTCATGTCAGCAGTCCGTGGCCATCTCAGGGGTAATCACAAAATAACTAGCTGAATAATCTGATTAGCAAATCCTGACATTATTGGTCTCTTCAATGCTCTTAATGGAAAGCTTCTCTTGTAACAGTAGCTCTCCCAGGCCATATGCAATACTCCGACCCTTCAAGCTAGGAGACAGGCAGCAGGGTCCCCAACTTTGCCTGGCTGATGACCAAAGAAAGGAATAACTGACTCTCAAATCTAAATAATTTACCTAAAGGCTTTACATGTCCAGGCTCAGAAGCAACAAACACACCAACCTCATAAATTTTGTTTCCTAATAATAATTAAGTGGTCTATCTGGTTTCAGGCCCCAGAAAAGGAAAGAAACTTGTAGGAGCAAGAGAAGAGAAGCTTAATGCAGGGAATGCATCAGAACTCTTTTGTGAGCTGCTAGTGTGGGATTTGAAAAAAGAAGAATACCCTGCTGCCAGATAGCAAATGCTTCACAAATTGGGTATCTGAAATTCAGGCTCAAAATGGCTTACTTAAAAGGCCAATTATTAGAAACACTATCACTGCAGCCTTGCAAGTGCTGCTATTTTGCTCTGTTGTTACTTGCCCAGCCCCAAACAAGCAGAAAGGGAAATCAATTCCACAGATTTATGTTGCCATCAGCTAACAAAAACTCTGTACTTGTGCCTTCATATGCTGGGACAAAAGGATAGAGTATTGCCCTGTTCAAATTTTATAACAGTCAAACCCGAGCTCATATCCCAGCTTTGCTACTTACAGGCTGTATTAATTCTGATCAAGTACCTTCATGTTCCTGAGCCTCAGTTTCTCCAACTGTAAAATGGGGATAATACAATGGGCTCTAGGGATGAAATGAACTAAATTGCACAGGACACATAATACATTAACCTCCTTGCCCTTCTGAGGAATATACTTATGTGCACAATAACTATCCCAGATTTCAGAATGTCACCTTTTAGGAAAGGGGAGATTTTAATTTCACAGAACATATCAATATCAACAGGAGAATGTTCTCACTGTCCTCATGCTAGCATCTGATGCAAGGTATGCATGACAGGCCCATGAAAAATATTCAGAATGGTTTTAACTGACAGGGAGGATGCTTAGCTCCAATTCCTTCCGAGATAATCAGATGAAAGCCAACCTAGAGAAAACCTAATTTTCCCTATCTTACAGTCCTTTCTCCATCAAAATGGTATTTACCGAGCAACTCTTCAGTGCGAGGCCCCTTCTGGGGCAATGCAGACACAGAAACAAATATGACACTGTTCCAGCCACTACGAAGCTCATGGTGCAATGAGGAAAATTAATATCAAAACAGACTGTTACAATATGGAAATCATTCATTGCTTTACGGTTCCAAACCAATTCTTCACTGCCCTGTTTTGTGGTTCTGGACTGGATTCTACAGGCTACCTGTCCCCATTCCCATTGGGTTCATGTCAGATTTTGCCAATAGAAGGTGCTGGAAGGAGATTTCAAAGCTAAGAGAGAAAGAGGGATTTTTTTTTTTCCAGTGTTTGGTTTTCCTACAAGTCAGCAAGTAGCACGGTAGACTTCAACACAGTGGCTTTCCGGGTTCTGAGGCGAGCGTCCTCCAGCCAGTTTCTTCTTCACCAAAGCAACAAGCAGCACATTCCTACCACAAGCATACACTCTCCTCCGAGGCCTGCATTTCAGCCTTGTGGAGCTCTCTTTTCCTAAACTTCTAAGTTCCTTCCTCATTTGTTTTTCCTTCAGCCCTCAGGATGGTAATAGTTCTCAGCAGTTACTACCTCTATTACACCTTAGAGTTTTCTTTTCTCTTTTGCAACTAACCACTTTTTACCTAGTTAACAATTTTTTGTATTAAATTTTACCTGTTCAAATCATTGGTGTGGCTTCCGTCTCTTCAACCAGACCCTGACTGCTGTAAGTAGGACAAATGCTATGATACTAGTTGTGGAGTCCAACCTCCATATTTTACAGATAAGAAAATTGGAGTTTCAGGGGCGCCTGGGTGGCACAGCGGTTAAGCGTCTGCCTTCGGCTCAGGGCGTGATCCCAGCGTTATGGGATCGAGCCCCACATCAGGCTCCTCTGCTATGAGCCTGCTTCTTCCTCTCCCACTCCCCCTGCTTGTGTTCCCTCTCTCGCTGGCTGTCTCTATCCTGTCGAATAAATAAATAAAATCTTTAAAAAAAAAAAAAAAAAGAAAATTGGAGTTTCAAAGATGGGAAGTGACCTACCTGCCCAAGGCCACATGGTGGTAGAACTGGAACCAGAACTCCTGTATCCCGGCTCTCAATAAACAACAAGCATGTATCAAGCACCTATTCTGTGTCCAGGCTCTATGTTGGCTGTTGGAAACAAAAGAGATGAACTATACCAAAATCCCTCCCTTCCGGGGGCTCACTACCTAGTTGTAGAGGCAGACAGTAAAAAAGAGAGAGTTCTAGGGCAGAGGTGCAAGCCCTAAGACAAAAAGAAAAGGAATTACTAGCTCTGGGAAGGTCAGAGGAGGCTTCTTAGGGGGTTCGTTGCACCACACTTTATTCCCTAAACTGAAGGACTCCTGAGCTGATTAGATGGTTAAACAACCTCAATATAAACCTATAACCAAGGCTTAAGAAATACAAGTAACCAAACAATAAACCTCCACTCTGGGCATAATCAGAAATATCACTAATGGCAAATCTTTCTACAATAGGAAGCAATATAGAAACAAATTATGGATGAACACTTGCCAGTATTAACTTAGAAGGGAACTGCACTGGCTTACAAAGGCCAACAGGAGTTGGGATAAGACAAGTACCAGCTATCAGCCTAGAAAGCTTTTTAGAGGAATGTGTAATTGTACTAAGCTCTGAAGAAACGCTAGCAAGACTGGAGAGGAGATGCTGCCTGTCTCAGAGAACACCTGCATATGAAGAAGAATATACCTAGTAAGCAGTTGCTGGCACAGCCTAAGAGGCCTTGAAAGTCCTAGATCAGAGAGGCGGCCTCGTTTACCTTACTCTCCAGTTCTAGCTGAATCAAGCTATACAGAATTGTTCTACTGAATTGTCTAGACAAACTGGGTCTTTAAACCTTAGAATGAATGGATTTCAGAACCCTAACACTTCCTGATTCAATGAAAAATCCCTCCTGGAGTCTAGAACACTAGGCTGTACTAGAAACTCAGTAAGTATTTCTACTGAGAGTTTAAGTAAGTATTTCCCTGTGCCAAACTGGCAATGCAACTGTGTATCTTTAGTGTTTCCACTAAGGGAATTAAAGTTTGTTGCAAGTCCAAACACAACCAACCCTTCTTTATCCTCCTCCTTTAAATAAATTGGAAAAACAGACTGAGAATTACAATCAGCTAAAACCTTCCCAGGGAAGAGGACTTGGCTGTTTCATAAGAGTTCAAACAATTGCTGTTAATATCCATGTGGCTGGCATATTTTCTCTTTTGGCAGTTCATTCAGACTGAGGGAGGAAGTATCACGCACTACCATCAGAGAGCAAGATTTGGAGTCAAAAGAAGAAAATGAGCCCCAGCTCTGTCACTCGTTATTTTGCCAGGTGACTTTGAACAAGTCATTTAATCTCTCTAAGCTTCAAATTCCCCAGACAGGAAATAGAAAAAATATTACCTGTTCCCTGGGCTATCATAAGGATCAAATGAGGAATATTCTTTCTTGCACTGAACTCTAATCTTACGAATTTGACCCTCTCTGTCGAAGGCCACATACAGAGAAGACAGAGAACACCAGGGGTTGAGTTGGACAATGAGATTAGGCCCAGCTCTTCCAATCAATTATGCGATACCAACGTGTAATTTAATCTCTCTGAACCTCAAATCGCCCTATATATATAAAACAGGAATAATTCTACCTGCCCTACTACCTTGTAGAATTACTACGAAGCTTAAAATAATGAGATGATACGGATGAAGGCAATTTATTTGACAAGCCATGAAGTTTTATTACAATACCTCACTTGTGTGGAATTCAATAATCCAATAACCTTGTCTTCTGGATCACATGGAGAACGAAAATTGCTGCAAAAAGACCTCTTCAAAGCCAAATAACTATCTTTAATTCTTTACACTTTACTGCTAGAAGAATCCCTAGGGCCTCACTTTTCCTTTAAAAACACACTAATAAACTCGGTAATTTGAGAGCACCACATACAGTAGGTAAGAAGTGACAAAGTAAGAAAGGAGAATAAACAGCAAGGAGAAAAGGCAGAAATATAATTCCAAAACAATCACAAGATACAAAAAGCATAGTACTCACCCCAAAAAAAAAAAAAAAAAAAAAAAAAAAAGGCCCTTAGCTTTTGTTTTTATTTTAAAGTACAGCAACAGAGTAGTTAGTATAGAATACACTAGTTCCCGTGGGCATCAGTATAACACAAAAAGACAGGATAACTGATGTTTATAATGATGAACTTGAATCTCAAGAAAGATTAAATAATATTGTCTGTCCTGAAGAGGGGAGTATATAATGTATTTAGACCCCACTTTTGGACTTTTTATAAGGCAAGGAGTCATAAAAACAAAGAGAAATGAGAAGATCAACAGCCACAAAATATTGAAAGCCAAAAAGCAGAGCAATGAGCAGTAACTGACTTATCAGATCCAAGAAAGATGAATACTGAGCCAGCAGTGGGGGGTGGGGAGTAACTTGATTTGTTACTTTTGTGGGGGTTTTATAGAACCCCCACAAGTTTCAGAAGCTAGTAGCATGATATTCAGGATTTCTTTTCCCTCTGAAAAGGATAAAACAGTCTCTAAATAAGGGAATAGCAGGTACAGTTGAAGGCAGGGTTACTATACTGAAAATAGCAATGTTAAGTGAAAAGAATATTGAGGACCTCTCTGCAGCTTTCCTCTCCCGCTCTGCTTCCAGACCACTAGCAGCCAGGCCTATAACATCTAGGAAGAAGACTAGAGGATCCTTCCAGAGAATCTGACCAGCCCTAGTGGAAAGACCTAATGTTACTGACATTGTAGGTGCCCCACAAATATTCCAGGCAGATCGCCATACAATGAGGTCCACAACTAATAAGCCCCACCCTAGTATTTAAAATTTCCAATCATCCCATTTTAATATGAACAGACAACCAAGGATCACCAGATATTTGGGGAAAGCTCCAGGATGAAAAACAGAATTCAGATCCTATTTATATCAAATCTGAGGATCCAATGAAAAGTTATTTGAAAGAAAGAGTAAGTACAATAATGATGCTCCGTCAGTGATTTGTCAAAGCGTGTCAATTATTAAAAAAATCAGATCAGATGGACCTACATCATCAACCTGATAATAAATAGCTCTTTCCAAACCTAATAGTTCATTTTCCTAGTGGCTATTCACTTCCTCAGGAATAAGACGTATAATAAAATATAATTTGCTAAGTCTGGCAAAATGCTGTATTATATCTGTGTTTATTTTTCTAATTCTAAAGATATCTGTTGTGAACAGACCTACATATGAATGGAGTATCCCAACGAAGGCACTAAAGTAAAGAAGTCAAGGGTCATAAGGAAAAGCATTAAGAGACCGTGTCTACTAATCACTGATACTACAACATGTAGTTAGATTTTTGTATGTACGAAATTCTAGATGAACCTAGAGGAGGGAAGTCTCTCATCCCATGGCACCTCCCCTTCAGAAGTCAGGGAGAACTTCACAGAAAACAGTTCTTGAGAGACGTTTTAAAGAAAGAGCAGAAGTTTGTCAAGTAAAACAGAGGGAAAAACAGAGGGGAAGTAAGGATAGCAGAAAGACTACCACAGGCCAGAACACACACGAGGGCAGAGGGGCTGAGAAACTGTGAATGACAGTGTCACTGGAGCACAGGCAAGAGCAGTGAGAAATGAGGCTAAAAGGGTAGGTAGAGATCAGATTAAGGAAGACCTCCTATGTCGTAGAAGGAATCTGGACTCAAACCTAGAGGCAACTGAGAGCCAGTGAAGAGTTTTAACAGCCAATTAAGATGATCAGATTTGAATCTCAGAAAAGATCATTTTGATGATGATATTACAGATTTTGGGGGTGGAAAGGAAAAGGCGGTGGTTACAACCCTCCAAGCAATGTACTTACTGTTCCCAAAAGCCAGGTCTCACACTTACAAAGGTTCTGCTCTCAGCTTACTATGAAATAGATTATTCTACCTCTAAGAGACCAACAGCTACCAGAGACACTTTAATGGTCCCCCTGAGGAAACCAGCATCTTAAGGCCTCCACTGTCAGGTTCTTTTTTTTTCCCTCGTAAGGTCTTCTTTAAAGCTACAAAGATGGGGCGCCTGGGTGGCTCAGTTGGTTGGGCATCTGCCTTCAGCTCAGGTCAGGATCTCAGGGTCCTGGGATGGAGCGCCGCACTGGGCTTCCTGCTCAGCAGGAAGCCTGTTTCTCCCTCTGCCACTTCCCCTTCTTGTGCTCTCTCACTCTCTCTCTCTGTCAGATAAATAGATAAAATCTTAAAGAAAAAAAAAAAGGCACAAAGTTTATGTCACCTTACCAGAGTGTATCTCTCAGCCTGGTTTCAAGGAAGACATGCACCTACCCCAAGTCCTTACCTTCCCGTTCCCAATGGCTGTTGCAAATTCCAGCCACTTCTCAAAGGTATGTTACACACATACACACACACACACACACACACACACACACACGTATATGTGTCTGATTCTTCATGTACATTCCTTAAGGAGATGGGAAGAAAGATGGAAAGGAATATCTAATGAGCACCAACTTAAAGCTAGATTCTTTCCTATAAGTTCTCATTTAATCCTCACCACAACCTTAAGCAAGGTAGATATTTATATTCCCACTTTTAGAGATAAATTATCACTCAAAGAGATTAAATGCTATACCCAGCATCACAGAGCCAGTGTAAAGCAAAGCTGGGATTTAACGCCACAATGCCTATGGGTTTACTACCAAGGCTTTTCCACCACCTCACACTAGGTTTCCCTGTATCTTATTTTATTCATTACTTAACCTCCACTTTGCTCAGTCTATTGAACTGCATATACTGAGCCACGCACAGAATAGAGCAACAACCTGGAAAACAACAACAACAAAAAAGTGCAGATGGAAAACTTGGACAGCAGATGTAAGTAGTAGTAACAGTAGAAGCAGCAACAGCAATCCCAACATGCTCTTTGGAGCCATAGCGGATACTGGCAAGGACAGAAATAGCCAAAACCCTTGTTGATGGACCTCCCTTCCAAAATTTTATCTCCTCTTCAGCCAGCCCCAGCAGAGACCCTGGTAAAACACTGCCTAGCCAGGCATACATCACAAATGAATTCCAATAAGCAGATGCAATCTCTCCCTGAGGCATTCCCACTCTTACAAAACCACTAGGAACTTTTGTTCTCCATCTGAACAACTGCCTGCAAGCACTTGGTGGTAAAGGGAAATTGGGTTTGAGAAGCAGATGGCTTGTCAAAGAGCCTAAAACCTAAGGGGAAAAGGAAGCAATTTACTAAAATCAAACACTCCAAAAGAGAAACCAAGCTTCTCTGGGATGACAAAGAATACCATCATAGTCATGATTTGCCCTCCAAACAGAGGGTTCCCAAAGCACCTTGTAGAAGGAGAAGCCAAATCTTACACTCTAGGCTCTAGGTACACTGGTCCACAGTTATCACCACAGGTTGATACTAATATTCTGGCTTTTTCTAAAAGTAAGTATCACTTGTTTGTAACAACTGTGCTTAGTGATGGAGATTTGACTATGGAAGGACTCTGTCACAGAAGGAAAGTACCATTATACCAATTAGACCCTCAAAATAATAAGGGGAGAGAGGAAGGAACTTAAAGGTTAAATAAGATAAGTAAGTAAAGAGCCTAGAAATCGAGCCGGCACAAGGCAGAGATGCCTAATCCGTGTTTGCTCAACTGAAGTGAAAAAGAGGAGAAATTAGCATTTATTTAGTACCTTCTTTTGTTTTTTCTTTAGTACCTTCTGGCTATCAAAAATGACCTTACCAGTTTTCATATACTTAATCTCATTTAACCCTCAAAACAATCCAGAACAAGTGTTAATCATCCTCATTTTATACATAAGACAAGAGGTTCTAAAAAATTAAGCTACTTGCTTGGTCATTCAGTTATTAAGGGGCAAAAAGTTCTGAGTTGTTCATAGTATCAGCAAATTATACTGAGCAAAAAATAATAATAATGCCACCCCATATTTGGATAATGCTTTAAAGTTTTTTCTTGCACAACAAAACATGTGAAGGTAAGCACTGAACTGGGAATTGGATACCTGAGTTCTAGTGTGAACTGTGCCAAACTGCTATGCAGCTTAAACTAAGTCCCTTCCTCTCTCTGGATTTTAATTTGCTCACCTAACTCAACAGTGGTACATTTAACTTAAAGACGGGTTAAATTATCTTGAAACTCCAGGAATACAGGACACACAATCAAGACCCCCCACTAGACAAGAAATTCTCCCTTGCTGCCTAGCATTCACTCTGCTCTTCCTCTGGCTATCCTCTCAGTACTAACAGCTTACCTCCACCTGTCCATCAGCCATTTCTAAGCCAGAAGCATCCCTTCCGATGCAGCTCACCACCTGTGCTGGATGCTTCATTAAGTGTAAAGCTGATACTGTACTTTGCTGGAAGCCTGGTGCACAAATGTTACCTGGAGATGAATAAATCATTCCAGTTGTGTTGGGTTGCAATCGTAAGGGCAGCAGCTGTGGGTCTAAAAACAGATGGTCTTATAAGGATGGAAGAGTTTTTTCCTATCTGATTTTCCTAAGGCAAGCAGGTTTGGGTCAGCAGGAAACCTGGCTGGGAAGTGCCTGAGTAGAGCTAGTATCCAGTGATGAGGAAAGATGACAGAAATGTGCAAGCAGTTTCTTTCCATAATGAATGAATATAGCAGGGGCTGCAATTACCAGAATCCCAAAGCCTTATTTTTATACCTACTCATCAACTTCTAAATCATTTTCTTTCCAATCCAACACTCTTTCCTTGATTTTAATACAAAGGTGAGCTCAGGGAGACTGCCTAGCCTGGGCACAAAAACCGAACTTTAAAATGATCTACTAAGTACAAATTGGAAAAAACAACAACAACAGAGAAAAACGGACTAAACTTACTGGATGACAGTGGAATGAGAGCCTAGGACAAGGTCAATAACAGCAGGTGTGCGATAAACATGTGTTTTATAAAGTAATATGCCAAGCACCATCCTAGGTGTTTTACATACATTCTCTCATTTAATTCTCAAGATAGCCTTTATTTTATTATCTCCATTTTATAGATAATGTAATTAAAACTCAGAAAAGTCAGGTCCTCTGCCCAGAGTCACACAGCAAATTAAGTGAAGAGAGTCACAACAGACCTCCCCCACCCCGCCCTGCCAGGACGAAATGAATCCAAAGCTCTCTGCATCTTGTTTTTCAACCTCTTACCCTACCAAGCGCCTTCTTGCTGTTCCTCAAACACATCTAACTCATTTCAACCTCTGAACCTTTCTGTCTCTTGTTTCCCTCATCACATTTTCTCATGGCTTTCTACTTTTGATCATTCAGGTCTCTGCTCAAATGCCATCACTTCATTTTTTTTTTTAATAATGATTTTTTATTATATTATGTTAGTCACCATACAGTACATCCCCGGTTTTCGATGTAAGAAATGCCATCACTTCAGAAAGACTTCTCTTGATCATTTCTCCCCCAACATATGTTGTTCCCTCATCTTGCTTTTTTTAAATTATGGCACCAACTTATATTATTAATTTGTTTACTGTCATTGTTATCCACTAGAATGAAAGATCAAAGTTAAAAAAAGGACTTTGTCTTGGTCACGACTGTATTCCCAACATTTAGAACAGTGATTATAGGCAATCAAGAAATAGTCAATGAATGGATGAATGAATGCCATATGCTCAAAATCACAAAGCTCTAGAATATTAGTGTAAGAAGATAATTGTTACATAGTGTAAAGAGATCAGGCAGATCTGGGTTCAAGTCTCTGACTATGACAACGCGACTATGGACAAGTCTCTAAGCTTCTTTAATCTTCTCATCTGTAAAATGGGCATAAAAATATAAGTTCCATAAAGTTGTTATAAAAGTTAAATGTGATAAACACATGAAAATGCCTTATGCAAACTATAAAGTTTGTTCATTATGATGATGGGGAAAAGTTTCAAGACCATCTAATCAAGGCTTTCACTTTAGAGATCACCTCAAGGCCCAAAAAGTAACATTGACTGTCCATGTCCCACAGTTACTTAGAAACAAACCGTGGTTAGACTGCAGGACTCCAGGCAACCAAGCTGGGACACTTGCCACGACCCTCCATAAATTACTTGGCCTCTGGTACCTCACTTTCTCTTGATTCTTCTTTTACCTCAATGGCTATCCCTTTGATCTCAACCTCCCTGTGTCAGAATATCCAGGGCTCCATTGTCAAATCTCCCCTGCTCTATCTACACACATTTCTTAGGTGATCACAGCTACTCTATTGTTACACATATGCTAATGACTCCCAGATTTAGATCTCCAACCTGGATTTCTCTGAATTCTAGACTTGTAAAATCCAACTGCCTACCTGCATCTTCTTTTGTTTGTCTAATAGCCATCTAATATGTAATACGTCTAAAACCAAACCCCTGATCCCTCCCTATAAATCTGCTCCTCCCAGTCTTTCCCATCTTTATAAATGGTAACTCCAATCTTACAGTTGCTCAAAGCAAAAACCTTCCCTTGACTACTTTCTTATTCTCACAGTCCTCATTCAACCTATCAGCAAATTCTGTCAGCTCCACTTCCAAAACATATCCTGATTCCAACAATTTCTTTTTTTTTTATTTATTTTTTTAAGTTCCATGATTCATTACTTGCTTATAACACCCAGTGCACCATGCAATACGATTCCAACAATTTCTTACCACCTCTACTGCTACCACACTGGCTCAAGCTTTCATTATCTCATTCCCTAAGTCTTGTAACCACCTCCTTTCTGATACCCCTGCTTCTGTCCTTGCCATCTCTCTATCCCCCCAATCCTTTCTCCTCAGAAGCCAAAATGGCCCTTTAGATTCAATTCAGATCATGTCACTCCACTCTGTTCAATACCCTGCAATGACTGGTCATCTCACTCAGAATAAAAAATACAAGGTCATTACCATGGCCTACACAACACCATGTAACTATCTTACCCCCTACCATTATTGCTTTTCTCATTATACTTCAGCCACACTGCAATAAAATTAAATTTTAACACCATAATTTATGTTGTTTAGAAACCACTCTGAAGTGGCCAAAAACACAGACCAAGAAGACCATGCAAGCCTCAGATTCCTTAATGTGAACAAGCAGGGACATTCTTTATTCTTTCCCTTCTTGCTCATCGATAAGCCTAGCACAACCCCACTTCAGGAATTAAGCATTTATAGCTCTCTCTGTCCATTCTTCCCTTGAATTATCAATATGACTTGTTCCCTCATGAAGATCTCCACTCAAATTTCACCTCACTAGAGAGGCCTAGGTTAACCAATCCTATCGAAAACAGCCCCCTCTTTCAATAACTCCCTTCCCCTATATATTGCCTAATTTTTCCTGTCTCTATCCACTTGAGCGCAACTGAAAGCCAGGGCTTTAATTTATTCACTGCTGTGTCCACAGCGCCAAGATCAAATTTTAAGTGCTCTATAATCAATACCAGTAATCAATTCAGCCGTTAACTGTTCTTTAATTAACATCTTATGACCTCAGTCTGGTCCTGCCCTGAACAGACTAAATATTATTTGAAAGTTTCTCTTTTTTGGATATCCTTCCTGAGGATTTTCAATTCAACCAGTGATAGAATTAACTAAAAAAAAGGAAAAAATAAGATGAAGCCATATTTTTCTTCTTCTGGAATCCTCTTATAATCAGCTAACAAATCGCTAAGTATTAATAAGCACCCTTGGGTGCAGAGCATTATCTTATTAAAGAAGGATATTATTACATAGCAAGTCAGTAAAACAGAGAGATACATAAAAAATAACAGATGGTAAATAAGCACATGAACAGATGGTAAATAAGCACAGCATCATTAGCCATCAGAGAACTGCAATCAAACCACAAAAGAGATACCATACTTCACATGCACTGATATGGCTAAAATCAGAAAGACAGCAAGTGTTGGGGAGGATGTGGAGAAACTGGAACATTTTTTTTTTTTAAGATTTATTTAATTATTTAAATAATCTCTACACCTAATGTGAGGCTCAAACTCATGACCACAAGATCAAGAGCCACACGTTCCACCAACTGAGCCAGCCAAGTGCCCCAGAAATTAGAACCTTTTACACACTGCTGTAGAGAATGTAAAATGGCACGGCCACTCCAAAACAGTCTGGAGTTCCTCAGAAGATTAAACATAAAGTTACCATATGATCCAGCAGTTCCACACCTAGAATGCATTTCTTCCATTTGAGAAATGAAAACATATGTCTACATAAAAACTTACATAAGAATGCTCAGAGCAGCATTACTCATAAGAGCTAAAAAGTAGAAACCACCCCAATGTCTACTAATGATATGATGAATAGACTAATAAAAGTATTATATCCATCCAAGGGAACATTAGGAAATAAAAAGGAATGAAATATTGATAAGTGCTACAACATGGATAAATCTTGAAAACATTACACTAAATGAAAGAAGCTCAGTCACAAAAGGCCATATATTGTATAATATTTATGTGCAACATCCAGAATAGACAAATCTACTGTAGAAAACAGATTAGTGGTTGCCTAGGGCAGGGAGAGATGAAAGAAGTATGAGGTGACTGCTAAAAAGGGTATATATTTCTCTTTGGGGTAAAAACATGAAAATGTCCCAAAATTAATTGTCATGAGGGTGGCACAATTCTGTGAATATACTAAAAGCCACTGAACCACTTTAAATGGATGAACTGTATGGTATGTGGATTATCGCTCAATAAAGCTGTCATTAAAAAATTTTTATAATGTAATCTGGGGTTCATTTTAGGTTCCATTTATCAACATTCTTACCACTCACATTCAACTTAACATTTACTAAATGCTAAATAACTCTCACCTTTTTTTTTTTTTTAAGATTTTACTTATTTATTTGAGAGAGAGTGCTCGAGCGAGAGAGCACAAGCAGGGAGAGCAGCAGAGGGAAAGGGACAAGCAGACTCCCCACTGAGACTGAGCAGGGAGCCCGCCCAGGACCCTGGGATCATGACTGAGCCAAAGGCCAATGCTTAACCAGCTGTGCCACCCAGGTGCCCCAACTCTCACCTTCTTTATTTCATTTAATATTCATGACTAAAAATACTATGAGATAGGGGTTATCAGCTCACCCATCTTGCAGGTAAGAAACCCACAGCTCTGAGAAATCAGATAATTTAAAATATATAGAAGTTATCAGAGCCAAGAGTTGGTCCTGCATTACTTCCAAATCTAAGGGCTCTTTCTCATCTCTTTTACCTCACTTATTAGTGAACATTATTAAGATCTAGCTACAGCACTTACTCATAAAAGCTATGAATTAATGGGGCGTGGGTGATGAAGTTGGTTAAGCATCCAACTCTTAATTTTGGCTCAGATCCTGATCTCAGGGTCAGGAGATCAAGCCCCACGCTGGCTCTGCACTCAGCATGGAATCTTCTTGGAGTTTCTCTCTCCCTCTGTCCCACTCCCCTGTGCACGTACACTCTCTCTCTCGCTCGCTCTCTCTCTCTCTCCCTCTCTAAAATAAATACATAAATCTTAAAAAAAAACTATGAATTACTAAATCAAGGACTAAGAGATCATAAGAACATATATTTACAACCACAGACTGAGAGAATGATTACCAACACTGTGTATCATAAAATCCAATATCCCTGCATTTAATAATTTGGTCAGCAGTCCTCTGCTACATGAAAAGAGGGGGCTAGGTCTGATTTCCAAGGTCATCTATGTGGGGGGAAAAAGGAGACAGAAAGAAAAAGCAAAAGCATACAGTATTCCTTAGCAAACCAATTAAAAGCCATAAGCACTTCAGACTAGTTTGCAACTGACCTCTTGAAATAAGACAGCTTTTCAATAACACCACTGAAAAGCACTTATTAAAAAGCTAGCTGTGATGAGGAAGTTTTTTTGGGTGATCTTGACTGTGGTCGTGGTTACACAATCTACGTATGTGTTAAAATTCACAGAATTCAATGACCAAAAAGAAAAGCAATTTTATGTTATTAATTTAAAAGTAAAATTTGAGAGGGGTGTCTGGGGGGCATAGTCGGTTAAGCGTCTGACTCTTGGTTTCACCTCAAGTCGTGATCTCAGGGTCGTGGGATCAAGCCCCATCTTGGGCTCCGCACTCAGTGCAGAGTTGCTTGGAACTGTCTCTCCCTCTCACTCTCACTCTACCCCTCCCCACTATGTGTGCACGCATGCACTCTCTCTCTCTAATAAATAAACAAATCTTTAAAAAATAATAAAAGTAAAATTAAAGAAAAAAAACACATTTTAAAAACAAGCTTTTGTGTATCAAAAGACATAATCAACAGAGTAAAAAGGCAACCCACAGAAAGGAAGAAATTATTTACAAATCATATATTGATAAGGGATTAAAATCCAGAATACATAGAGAACTCCCAAATCTCAACAACAAAAACCTGATTCAAAAATGGGGAAAGAACTTGAATAGACATTTCTCCAAAGAAGATATATAAATGGCCAACAAGCCCATGAAAAGATACTGAACATCACTAATCATCAGGAAAATGCAAATCAAAACCACAATGAGCTACCACTTTACCTCCACTAGGAAACCTACTACCAAAAAACCAAAAAATAAGTGCTGGTGAGGATGTGCAGAAAGTAGAATCCTCATTCACTGTTGATGGGAATGTAAAATGGTGCGACCACTATGAAAAACACTAGGGAATTTCCTCAAAAAATTAACCACAGAATTACCATATGACCCAACAATTCCACTTATGGGTATATACTCAGAAGAATCAAAAGCAAGGTCTCTAAAAGATCTGTACACCCGTATTCATAGCAGCATTATTGACAATAGCCAAAATGTGGAAGCAACCCAAGTATCCACCAAAAGATGAATGGATAAGCAAAATATGGTGTATACATACAATGGAATTTTATTCAGCCTTAAAAAGGAAGGAAATTCTCACATATGCTACAAACATACATCAACCTTGAGGACATTATAAGTGAAATAAGCCAATCACAAAAAGATAAATCTGTATAATTCCACTTAAATGAGGTAGTTACAGTAGCCAAAATCATAGACAGAAAGTAGAATAGTGGTTGCCAGGGGCTGGTAGGAGGGGCAATGGGGAGTTATTATTCAATGGGTACAGATTTTCAGTCTCACAAGATGAAGAGTTCTGGAGATGGACAGTGGGAAGTTGCATTAAGAATATGAATGTAGGGGCGCCTGGGTGGCACAGCGGTTAAGCGTCTGCCTTCGGCTCAGGGCGTGATCCTGGCGTTATGGGATCGAGCCCCACATCAGGCTCCTCTGCTATGAGCCTGCTTCTTCCTCTCCCACTCCCCCTGCTTGTGTTCCCTCTCTCGCTGGCTGTCTCTATGTCTGTCGAATAAATAAATAAAATCTTTAAAAAAAAAAAAAAAAAAAAAAGAATATGAATGTAGGGGTGTCTGGGTGGCTCAGACGGTTAAGCGACTGCTTTCCACTCAGGTCATGATCCTGGAGTCCCAGGATTGAGTCCCACATCAGGGGGGAGTCTCCCCACTCACTGGGGAGTCTGTTTCTCCCTCTCACCCTCCCCCATCTTGTGCTCTCTCTCTCTCTCTCTCACTGTCAAATAAAATCTTAAAAAAAGAATATGAATGTACTTACTGCCACTGAATTGTACACTTAAAAATTATGATGGTAATGTATTATGTGTATTTTTATAATTTATTTATAAATAAATAAGCTGAGCATTATTTGAGGTAAAATGATAATAACAGCTAATATTTAAGAGTGTTTACTATGAGTAAGCCTGTTATCTCAACCAACTCTGACCATTATCCTATAAAGTGGGGACTATTATCTCTCACAAATAAGAAATCTGAACCTAGTGAGATCAAGTCAGTTGCTCAGAATCACGTATCTAGTAACTGAAACTAAATTCAAACTCAGGAAGCCTGACTCCAAAGCCCAGGACCTTAACTGCTATACTACAACATAAAATGCTATATAAAATACTGCAGAAAGAAGTTGACAAAGATAACTACTCCAGTCAGTCCTGAAAACCTAAACTATCAATTGGAAAGACCCACAGTAGAAGCAGAAATACTGTACAACCAATGTAGCAGATCAGAAGCACTGTGGAAACATCAAGATTGTTCTTATTGAAAATGTACACACGTAAATTTAGCAGGCCCCACAGTCTTACTCTTTGGACCATGCCCCAAGCCAGCCCATAAAAGAGCAAGATAATGACAGTTCTAGATCACAGGTGGGACACACACACATCTAACAAGACCCCAGTCTTTAGCATCCCAATTTCAAAACGGACCTCCAGTACTGGAAGATTCAAGCATCACCTGTTTCCTTTGCCCGCACCTGGAACTTCAGAGTAGTTTTCGTATTTGCTCTAAGGCAAAAGACTCTCCCTGTCCACCCAAAGCCTTGCAGAACAAATATCACCCTCTGTATCTTCGTCCAACAAATGGGTGTCGGATGCCCGACGCTAAGCAAATCTCCTGTTTCTACTTAAATTCTTTATTCCCTCATACCTCATAGTTTATGAGGTTTATTCATATGAAGGCAGAAACTTAAAACACAATAAGCCAAATTAAAGTGCTAACAAGTATATTTATTATGTAATATGTTTATTTAACAGAAGCTACAGGAGAGAAAGGAACCTGTGCTGAGGAGCCTTCATTGTCCTCCCTTGAATAATAAGGACTGATTATGCAGAAAGTTACTTCCATGTCCTCCTCCGTGCTCAAGTTCCTCCTTAGGCCCCCATTTCTGCTGTTGCTAGGATTTTTAATTCTTTCCTTAAAAGGAATCCCTGCTTAAAACAAAGGAGTAATGGGCTCACATTCAACCAAACTAAACTGAGCACCTACTATGTTTCTGAATTAGATTTTTTCCATAGGAGGTTTCTCATTTAATTCTCAAAAAGAATCCCTTGACTAAAGTATTATTGGCTGCCATCCTTTCTTTTGTTTTTAAACCACCAAGTATACTGAGAATCATACAGTTAAAATAACTTACAAAGATCTTACAACGAAAAGGCAAAGGAATACAAAATAGAGGAGCCAGGATTCAAACTCAAACCTTCTATCTCACCTCTCTGAATCTCAATTTCCTCATCTGCAAAATGGAAGATGTAAGGGAATAACAGGTGTTGGTGAGGATGTGCAGAAAAAGGATCCCTCATGCACTGCTGGTGGGAATGCAAACTGGCGCAGCCTCTGTGGCAAAATAGAGTACGGAGGTTCTTCAAAAAATTAAAAATAGAGGGGCGCCTGGGTGGCACAGTGGTTAAGCCTCTGCCTTCGGCTCAGGGCGTGATCCCAGCGTTGTGGGATCGAGTCCCACATCAGGCTCCTCTGCTATGAGCCTGCTTCTTCCTCTCCCACTCCCCCTGCTTGTGTTCCCTCTCTCGCTGGCTGTCTCTATCTCTGTCGAATAAATAAATAAAATCTTAAAAAAAAAAAATTAAAAATAGAATTACCATATGACCCAGTAATTCCACTACTGGGCATTTACCCAAAGAAGACAAACCACTAACTGGAGAAGATATACGCACCCCTATGTTTATTGTAGCATTACTTCCAATAGCCAAACTATGGAAACAGCCCAAGTGTCCATCAGTAGATGGATGCATAAAGATGTGGTGTACATACACAATGGAATATTACTCCGCTGTTAAAAAAGAATGAAATCTTGCTATTTGCAACAACAGGGTTGTATCTAGAGTATAATGCTAAGTGAAATAAGTCAGTCAGAGAAAGACAAATGCCATAGGATTTCACTCATATGGGGAATTTAAGAAACAAAACAAATGAGCGAAGAAAAAAGGAGACAAACCAAAAAAACAAACTTTTTTTCTTTAAGATTTTATTTATTTGACAGAGAGAGACAGCGAGAGAAGGAACACAAGCAGGGGGAGTGGGAGAGGGAGAAGCAGGCTTCCCACTGAACAGGGAGCCCGATGCTGGGCTCGATCCCAGGACGCTGGGATCATGACCTGAGCTGAAGGCAGACGCTTAACGACTGAGCCACCCAGGCGCCCCAAAAACACTCCTAACTATAGAGAACAAACTGATGTTTACTAGAGGGGAGGTCGGTGGGGGAATGGGTAAAATATGTGAAGGATATTAAAAGTACACTTACTGTGATGAGCACGGACTAATGTATAGAATGGCTGAATCACTATATTGTACACCTGAAGCTAATATAACACTCTGTTAACTATACTGGAATTAAAAAAGGTTGAGGTAGGAATTTACTACTACATGCAAAGCACTCAGATCAGCGCCTGCTCCTCAATAAACATTAGTTCTTTTCTTTTCTTCCTTCATGCTTGAGTTGCCCATTTTGCTGGCCTATTCCAAACAAATACAATTGTCAAAGTTGATTGTTGTTGTTGTTGTTTTTAAAGATTTTATTTTTAAGTAATCTCTATACTCAATGTGGGGCTCAAACTCACAACCCTAAGATCAAGAGCCACATGCTCCACCAACTGAGCCAGCCAGGTGCCCCAAAGTTGACTGTTTTTCTAAGCTATTTTATTAATTGGTTTGTCTTGGTCCCCACAAGGATGTTCATAATATGATGTGACTCTGGGGTATTAGGAGCATTTCTGGCTCACCTGGCAGTTGGGATGCCTGAAGCAGAACTCTTTATGCTCAGAGACTTGCATAAGGACTACTTCCTCTCCTCTATTCTCCCTTAGACAAACAGATGCATATGCAAGTGGAAAAATTTTTAAAGCCATAATTAACTTAATTAACATAGAGTGACAGAAATAGAAAAAGCCACAGTGTTCTGGCCAGGCAGTAGGCTTCAGGGGAAACAAAAATTCTCTGGCTAGCAAAGTGAGGGGAGAAATAGGCACTCTCTAGGGAGAAAAAGGAATCATGGCCAAGTGGCAGGAACTAGGGAATGTTTAATGGAAGGTCAGCACCATCCACCAGAGCCCTTAACCTCTGATCCCCAGGATGGGTTAGATGCCCTTATCTATCAAACAAGAACTTACACCAGACAAAAAGTCTCATTATGAGCTCCTTAAGGGTTAAAACTGTAACTTACATCGAGATTCCCAGGGCACAGAATAGTACAGATAGGCACTCGTATTTGTTGAAATATAAATTAGTGGGTAAGTGAAAAAAGTCAGATTGAAAGGTATTCTCCATCTTTTCCACAGTGCACTAGTACTACACAAGGAGGGCTCCTATCATCATCTATCATTCAACCCATAGCTCTTCATAAATACCCACATGCACAAAAGCATAGTGCATCTGCAGGTCATTTCCCAAAAACTTCTAGATAACCCACAACTGCTTCTAAAAAAAAAAAAAAAAAGCGACAGCAAATCCCAAATAAACCTTCAGACAGTTCCCTACTACCTTCAGAATAAAGTCTATACACTTTAACCAGCACGTAAGGCCCTTTTGCAAATTGGCTCTTGCCTTTTTTTTCCAAATACACCTTTTTAAGAACTCTGTGAACACCCGGTGAACAGGAATCCACTGCCCCTTAAATATGCCCTGAAATCCTGCCTCAGCACCTCTATTGCCACAGTTCCCACAAGACTCACCGCCACCAAAATTTGATTCACCTAGGTTCCACCCACCTTTCATGGAACAACTCAGGTCCCATCTACTTTACAAAATCTGCTATAACTGTCCCAGATCACAGTGTTCATTTCTTTTCCTGACTTCAGGTAGCAATGTCCATAGCACTCACACCACATTCAATACCTGTTATTATCTTTATAGAGAGGATATACATCCACACACAGATTAATACAGAGTATGATATGCTCTTCCAACCAGTAAATCTCGTAAATCTCATATCAAGAATTTACTTATGTTACTCTATTGCCAGTAGCTGGAAAACAATAGTGTTGCTTGTTCGTGCAAAAATTGAACATTTTTTCCATCTTAAAAGTGCCAACTACTATCAATTATTATTGAAAAGGAATTCTCAATTTACCACCTTTCTTATTGACTTTACACAATAAGTACTCTAATAATAATAACCAGAAACATCCCTACATTTCTTTCTAAATCAAAGATAAGATTATATTATGCATAGTGAGGCTTCAGGAGTAAATATGTTTCATTATATCTTTTTTGTTTGTTTTTTGTTTATATATTTTCCAGCTTTATTGAGATACAGGTGACATATAACAGTATATAAGTTTAAGGTGTACAGCACATTGATTTGAAACACTTATATATTGTGATGATTACCACCACACCATTAGCTACCACCTCCATCACATAATTACCCTTTCTTTTTTCTGGTGAGAACATATAAGACCTACTCTCTTAATTTTCAAGTACATAATACAGTATTGTTAACTATATTCACGATGCTATGTATTAGATCCCCAGAACTTACTCATCTTCTAATTGAAAGTCTATGTCGTATTGTATCTTGATTCTTAAAAGACCGGTAACCTAAGTTCTAGGACAGTGGTAACTCTTTTTTTTTTTTAAGCTTATTTATTTTTTTAGTAATCTCTACACCCAATGTGGGGCTCAAACTATGACCCCAAGATCAAGAGTTACACACTCCACCAACTGAGCCAGCTAGGTGCCCCAACAGGGGTAATTCTTTTAAGCTATCATATGTGACAACCAGGTATACCCACTCATCTTTTAAGATTAAGATTCTTAAAAGTCTTAGCCTTTTCTTGATTTCCTCTCCCCACTCCCAGAAATGCCTACTCTACTTCTTTGGGTTCCACTTTACCCCAGATGTATCTGACCTAATCCCTAGATAGAACCCTAGATATACACTTCTATCATAGCACCTTTAATACTTAATTGTACCTCCTTATTTACATACCTGTCTCATTGCAGATTTGCCCCTCCAGATCTGTGCTTTCCAATACAGTAGCCACTAGCCACATGTAGCTGCTTAAATTCAAATAAGTTACTTAAAACTAAATAAAATTTAAAATTCAGTTCATCAGTTCACTAGCCACCTTTCAAGCACTCAAGAGCCACATGTGGCTGGCTGGTGACTACCATATTGGATAACACATATATAAAATACTTCCATTACTGCAGGAAGTTTTATGGGACAGTACTGTGTCTAGATCTGTATGTTCCCCAAGGCACACACAATCTAGCAGGCAATCTGACAGGAGCTATGCCTAATTCATTGTGGCAACCCGGCCCTTAGTAAATTCCTAGTAAATGTCTCTTAGGAATGACTAAGAGCTTGTTCTACCTTTCTTATTATTACACACCACCAGGGCCTCTATTTCATAAGTTCGATGTCCCTTAGAGGCTAGAATCAGTGTAATAATTCACCATCATCACAACTTATGGAAAGGGGTGGGAACCACAATAGTTGGGGTAATCAGAAAGCTTCTGTTTGGTCCCTCTTCTCAAACCAAAGCTCCACTACTTAATGTGAGACTTGGTGAAGAAGAGGGCTTATTTCTTATTTCCATTTTGGCATGTAATTAAACTCCAGGTAATTCCAAAAGAATTTTTTTCCCAAATATTGGAACAATCTTACAACTCAGCAGAAATAAAAACAGGGAGACACTGTTTGAAATTTATCACACTTTGGGGCCATGAATGAATATATCCTCAGTGTGCACGCGTGCTCGCACGCACGCGCTCTCTCTCTCTCTCTAGTCTTGACTTATTAAGGGCTGAGGGCTAAAAAAGAGAAATAAATTCTAGTGGCAGACAGAAACAAATTAGAATAATACAAAGTGATAAGTGCTCTATGATAAGGGGAAGTACCAGGAACTATGAAGAGCACAAAGGAAATACTGAGAACCAAATGGTGAAATGTGGTAGAGGGTGAGAGAACCACAGGGAGGTTGCTCAAAAATGTTCTCAAGGTTAAGTTTTAAAGGGTAACTAAGAGGCTGGGACATGAAGAGAGGGTGGAAGGCGTCACAAACAGAGACACTGGCATTGAAGAAAGTGCAGGCAGGCATGTGACTTGGACAGTAAATGTCAAGTAGTTCAGTCTGGCTGGAGCAACATCAGAAAGAAGTAAGATTTGAGGCTAATGAGGCAGGCAGAGGTCAAATCATGAAAAAGCTTTGCGTGCTAAACTAAAGGGTTTGGATTTTAACCTCAAAGCTATGGGAAACCTACGAAGGCTTTAAAGCAGGAAAAAGGAATGCAACCTATATTCAACAGAGCTCACAGAGAAGCAGTATGGAGGGCGATCTGGAGAAGGTAAGACAGGAGCAGGGATGTTGCTGCAAAAAGTTAAGAGACAGTCAGTACATTTTACCACGACCACCACTGCCACCACGACCACCACGACCGCCACGACCACCACCACCACCACCACCACCACCACCACCGCCACCACGACCACGACCACCACCACCACCACCACCACCACGACCGCCACGACCACCACCGCCACCGCCACCGCCACCGCCACCGCCACCACGACCACCGCCACCGCCACCACCACCGCCACCACGACCACCGCCACCACCGCCACCACCACCGCCACCGCCACCACGACCACCGCCACCGCCACCACCACCCCACCGCCACCGCCACCGCCACCGCCACCACGACCACCGCCGCCACCGCCACCGCCACCACGACCACCGCCACCGCCACCGCCACCGCCACCGCCACCACGACCGCCACCGCCACCACGACCACCATGACCACCACCGCCACCGCCACCGCCACCACGACCACCACCACCGCCACCGCCACCGCCACCGCCACCACGACCGCCACCGCCACCGCCACCGCCACCGCCACCACCACCACGACCACGACCGCCACCGCCACCGCCACCGCCACCACGACCACCACCACCACCACCACCACCACCACCACCGCAGCAACAATAAAAACTAGTTTAAAAAGTGATGAGATCGGGTCCATCCGATGCAAACAGTTTTAAACACAACCTATTTTAAATGGGTCTCTCTCTATTAATCTATGCCTCTCAAAGCTATAACACCATGAATCAATTATATAGCACGACTTCAGAAACAACTGTTAAAGTCAATTAGATAAACTCTGAAAAATTATACTGCACTTTTATTCAATAGCCTTTCTTTGAACTAAAACTGCACATTTTTCTCTATTCCACTGCACACAATTTTGGAAAAACACTTCTTCAGCCAGCTGAGCACATCTGTGCCGTGTGCAACAAGTGTAAACAATTTAACAGGAGTTTAATGAAACATTTCCTATTCTTTATTAGAAAAAAATTAGAAAATTCTAACATGGCAACATCAGGTTGCAAATTGACATTTTTAAATTAGTCTTTTTTTTTTTTTTTAATGAACATGCCAATTTTTAAATCCCATCTGGTTGCGTGGTGCAGCTGTCCTGAATGAATACAGCATTTTCAGTTATTAGGCACTTGGCGAAAGCATTCAGAACTGCCATGTGCCATCAACAGCAACAGCCACAAGTACAGTACTTAAAGGGGTACCTACATACTCTTACTGGTATGACAGGATTTCTTAGTCTATGCTGAAGTAGAAGGGACATGAAAGAAACAATCTTGAAATTTTAACGAAGTATTTCGGTTTTACCTCCTATTCCCTTAAAAGGCAATGGACTCTGAGTGGCCCTGGCGGGCTCAGTCAGTAGAGCGGGAGACTCTTCTCACTCATGAGTTTGAGGCCCACGTTGGGTGTGGAGCCTACTTTAAAAAAAAAAAAAAAGAGAGAGAGAGAGAGGCAATGGACTCTGATAACTTTGATCCTGTAGTTCCTTAGGCTAGAGAGTTTTACCTACCCCTCTGCCTTGTACCAACAAAATCTTAAGAATGAAGGCTTTGGAATTAGACTAAAACAAGATTCTATTCTAACTTACAAACTATATGAACTTAACACATTTCTTAATCTTCTTGAGACCAATTTCCTCATGTGTAAAATGATAACACCTAACCTGGCAGAGTTGTGATGAAGATGATAGAATATGTACATAAAATACCTATGGAACATCTGGCTTATATGGGCGTTCAATAAATGTTAATTATTTTTACACTCTCCTTTGTATCTCACTATTATTTGTATATAACAGTAACTATGCACCCACCTTAAAAGTTTATTATGAGAATTAATGAATTAATACAGGTAAAGGGCTTAGAACAGTGCCTAGCACAAAGCAGGCAATCACTAGTTGTTGCTGCGTTGTTACTATTATATACCATTATCATAGCATGTTCCACACTGTATTGTAATTTTTTTATTTGCTATTATTTTATTTCTTTTTATTGCTCCTTAACACTTAGCAGAAAACCTCATAAATACCTGTTGACCAGTTGAATAAATAATGGCTGCATGCATGAACTGAAGATACCATAGTTCTGTGACACGAGGAATACCTTTCTGAAGTTATCACACAACTGCCACGCAGTAGCCATTCAATAAGAATGTACTGTTTTGTGACTCATTCATCCCATCAAGCCTGTGTGGTAAGTAGAAGTACTCTTGTGGGCTGTTTTACAGATAAGAAACCGAGTCTCAGAGCCATTAAAGGTTAAGATCACTCACTGAGGGTAAGAACTAGAACCCCCTTTTGTCTCTCAGAAACTAATGGCGGGGGCGGGGGGGGGGGTGGAGCTCAGTCGGTTAAGCATCTGACTTCAGCTCAGGTCACGATCCCAGTCCAGCTCCATGCTCAGCTCTCCCTGGGCATGGAGCTTGTCCCTCTCTCTCTGACCTGGCTCATGCGTTGTCTCTCTCCCAAATAAATCAAATCTTAAAAAAAGAAAAAAAAAAAGCGAGAGAGAGACTAATTCTAGATTTTTTTTTCTACTAGGTCTTGCTCTATTTTACACATTGCTTATGGAATCAGTCAAATTTTTCCAAATCTCTGTGGTTGCGAGAAGAGACTTCTGAGTAAAAAGATATGACCAATGGATGATGGAAAGGTGAAGCAACATGACCAAATAAGGAAAAAAATCAGTCTCCTCTTTAAAAGAGAAAAAGCAAAGACCAGATTTTATTTGGCCAAGCATAAAGAAAGCAATTAAATCTGAAACTATTAAGAGCATAAAGCCCTAACCATGACAAATGAGGACAGAAGACACTTAGAGGGTCAAATACAAAACACAGTATGGGAGTTACAGGCACTCATCCCCTTCTGTAGAAAGCATGACTAAGTACAGTCTTTCTGGGGAGTATTCATTCTTTCATTTAACAAATACTTAGTCCCTGAAATGAACTACAACAACTCAACAGTACGTAGCAAGAACCTTAAAAAATTTATACCTTTACTCTAATTACAATATTCCCAAATTTTTGTCAGAAGAAAGCTACCAAATACAGATCTAGGGGTCCCTGGCTGGCTCAGTTGGTAGAGCATGTGACACTTGATCTCAGAGTCCTGAGTTCAAGCCCCACATTGGTTACAGAACATACTTAAAAAAAAATAATAATACAGACCCAAACTTCAGGACCAAAGATGCTTATCACAGTGTTATTTATAATATCAAAAAATGCAAAGTAACCTAAATGTCTAACAGTAAGGTTATGATTAAATAATGTCATGCAATGCAATAGTACATAGTCATTAAAACTGATATTTAATGACACCGGAAAATGCTTATGACCTAATGTTAAATTAAAAAGCACTCCACAAAACTGTTTCTATAGTACGATCTTTATATACAATAAATAGGAGGGATCCCTGGCTGGCTCAGTGGAGCATGTGACTCTTGGTCTCAGGGTTATGAGTTTGAGTCCCATATTGGGTGTAGAGATTACTTAAATAAAATTTTTTTTAAGTTTAAAGCAAATAGGAAAAAACTTAAAAAAATGCTGAAAGTTTTAAAAAGTTAATCTCTGAATGGTAGGATACAGAGAGGATAGGATATAGAGAGAGATTTGTCAAGTTTTCAAATTTTCCATAATAGGCATTTTTCAAAAAACCACAGGGTAAAGAAGATTTACAGAAGAAAAATGAGGATGTTAAATGCCATCAGGACTGATCAAGATCTTTGGAATCCCTGCTAGATGAGAAGGATATAAAAGACGTATTATTTTTATACAAAAGGATTATGTTAACCCTAGTGAGAACTGACACAACTACAAGGGTGAAACACAATGGGACAGCAATAAAGAGGAAATCCAATCAGATTCCCAGGAGGTCACTTTCATTCTAGAATGTCTGTCAGCAGCAAGGCCAAGTTCAATGAGTGAGAGGAGGAATGAACTTTGACGGTAAAGAAGATGGCAGAAATATAGCTAAAACCCATGCCAAAATTTGTGAGTTCCTTAAAAACACAGAACTTGTCAATTACCATTTGGTGTGATAAAGACCATGACAGAAGGCAGCAGCAAGAATGTGGCAAAACAGTACAGGAAAGGTCTGGGAAGGCTTCGTGGAAGAAGACTACTTTAAAAGAGAAAGGCATGAACCTGGAGAAACAGGAGAAGGCCATTCTAGGAAATGGGGGGCAACCCAGAGAATAGAACCAATTTACACATGCCTAGGGAAAGGACATTCATTTCAGTGTTGCCAGAGTACAAAGTACAACGCAGGTAGTGGTGAAAGATGTAGCTTCAGAATTCATCAAGGGCCTGTCCCAGAAGACCTGAATGCCTTGAGCGTTAGCCAAAGCAGCTTCACATTAATCAATCAACAAAGGCGCCAGCCCAAAAGAAGCTCACTCCAGAAAAGGGGACTGGCAGTGTCGTGGTAAAGATAAGTGAAAACAGTAGCACAGATAAAAGCACCAATCTAACCTGGGGGTTCATAAAGTTGAGACAAAGCTAAGAGAAGGTGCCAAAGTTGAGACACAAAGGAAAAATGGGGCTAAGCGCAGTAACATCCAAGATGGTAGCACACTACTGATACCTGTCCTGACAAAAACTCTACTAATGAGGTAACCAGTCCTTCCTGCAAGTGTTCCAAAGGCAACCATTCTCATCACCAGAATATAAGCTCCAAAGACCACATTTGTCTTGTTCACTGCCATGTCTCCAATACTAAAAATATCAAGTACAAAGAAGCTGCTCTATAAATATTTGTGAAGAAAAAGGGACAGAGGTGCTTGCTGTCATATTAAAAAGCAATGGGAATTCACAACAGCCAAAAGGTAGAAGCAAACCAAGAGTTCATCAACAGATAAATGGATAAAAAATAAATGTGGTATATACATAAAATGAAAACTTATTCAGCTTTAAAAAGGAAGGAAATTCTGACATATGCTATAATATAGACGGACCTTGAAGACATTATGCTAAGTGAAAAAAGCCAGTCATAAAAGGACAAATACTATATGATTTCACTCATATGAGGTACTTAGAGTAATAGAATTCATAGTGACAGAAAGTGTAATAGCGGTTGCTGAGGGCTGGAAGGAGAAGGAAATGGAGAGTTACTGTTTAATGAGTACAGAGTTTCAGTTGTGCAACATGAAAGAAAGTTCTGCTAGAGATGGATAATGGGATGGTTGCACAACAATGGGACGGACTTCATGTCACTGAACTGTACATTATTTTTAAACGGTTAAAATGGCAAATTTTATATTTATATATGCTACTACAATTTTTTAAAAAATTACAAATCACACCCAAAAAAATGTTACTTAAAAAAGAAAGCAACAGGGGAGGCACGTGGGTGGCTCAGTTGTTGAGAATCTGACTCTTGGTTTCGTCTCAGGTCATGATCTCAAGGTCGTGAGATCTAGCCCCGCATCAGGCTTCATGCTCAGGGCAGTCTGCTGAAGTTTCTCTCTCCCTCTGCTCCTCCACCCCACATGCATGCGCACGGATGCTCTCCCTCTCCTTCTCTAAAGTAAATAAATAAATTTTTGAAAGAAAGAAAGAAAGAAAGAAAGAAAGAAAGAAAGAAAGAAAGAAAGAAAGAAAAGAAAAAAAGAAAGAAAGAAAGAAAGAAAGGAAGAAAAAGAAAGAAAGAAGAAAAGAAAAAGAAAGAAAGAGAAAGAAAGAGAAAGAAGGAAGGAAGGAAGGAAGGAAGGAAGGAAGGAAGGAAGGAAGGAAGGAAGGACGGACAAAAGAAATGGAAAAAAGGTTAAAGAAGTAAAGTATAACTAAAGACTAAGGCCAGCCCTGTGGAGCTTGGAGACAAAGACAAACAGCAGCCTCTCCTCAATCCCTCTCTTCCACTGCCATTTCCACTCACATCCAATTTAGTGATTTTACATGCAGTTGAGTCCCAATTAAAACCAGTACTAAGTGTGGAATCCCCAAGGAGTCACAAACAAGCAAAGCTATGGGCAGCCTGAGAGATGCATTATAAAAGAACAATCTCATTGACTTTACCCTTTGATTATTTTTGTTGGTAACAGAAAACAAGGGTCATTTACTTGAACACCTAATATATGCCATTATCTCTCATCGTAACAGTAACCTTGAAAGGTAAATGTTACAATTCTGTTTTCATACTGAGTTATCCAGGATGAGGTACTTTTCTGTGTTACTGTAAGGGCCGAGGCCCCCAACCTGTCCTGCCTTCCAGCTCTGCAGAAGTTATCAGCTGGGAGTACCTAGATTAAGTAATCACCAAGTACTTTCTAGGCAATCCCCAATGGCCGGAGACACACATGCTCCAGACACTGAACCACGGAAGGAGGAAAAAGAAGAGTGGCTCATCACAGGTCTTTCAGACCCCAAACTGACCAAGCAGGACAGAAACACTTACAACATGTGTAAAACTGTTTCCTCTAGGAAGGCAAACATGCCACTGGCACTACCTAAAATATTAGTGTTACTTAACAAAAGCTTCAATGACTAAAAGCCCTCACTCCCTTTTCCCCCCCTAGATCAGCCCTAGAAATCATTACTAGTTCTAGTCTCCTTCTGGCCCACTTGCCCTTAGCCTCCCCCCACCACTCCCATCTATATCACCCTCGGCATCACCAAGTTCAAGGCAAATCTAAAGAAGCTCTTTTCTGCTTCCATGTACCTTTCAAAACATTCCAATACTGCTCATTCCTCTGCTAGATGACATCTAATACTAATTCTAAACTTAAGCCTGCCATGCAGGCTTTGCTAAGAGACTGCCTCTACCCACCCTTCAGTTTCCCCCCCAGGATTCAGAGACCACCTAGATCAGTTTCCAAACTGGTCTTCAGAGAGCTAAGGGTTATGAAAAAGTATCCAGGACCAGAAGAAGTAAACAGAAGGCGGATACAAAGGAATAGTGTTATAAGCCCCACTCCAAGGAGAGCAGCTCTCATTTCATCTCTTTATATTGGACCTCATGTAACATTTGATAAAAGAGTTCTAGCACTTAAAAAAATGTTTAATCTACTACACTAGATGATCAATAATATCCTTTTCAGATTAACATTCTATTTTTCAATGAAGCAGATATCAGCTGAACAATCCCTCATTAGTCACTTCTTAATGCACTAAAGTTATGAATGAACTTCACATTGATAAGTCCAATGGAAATTGTCTTTATTTTTATCTCTCAGCATCATTTAGCATTGTTGTTCATCTCCTCCTTACTGAATCCCTTGGCTTCTGAACATTACATTCTCCTACTTTTCTCCCTGTCTCTTATGTCTGCCCCTTCTCTGTCTGCTTTCCAAGGTTATCCTCTTCTGCCCAGTGATTAAATGTTTAAGATTGTACCATTCCCTATTCTTTTCTCCCTCTATTCTCCTTCCCTAGACAATCTAATCCATGTCCATGACTTCATTTACCATCTAAATGCCAAACATATAACCAATTTTTCTCTAGACTATTACCTTTCTCTAAGTTCCAGGCATGCTTATCTGACTATCGACATCATCCTTTCGATGTCTTAAAGTCACCTCAAATTCAACACACCCAAAACTGAACTCATAATATTCTATTCCAAACTGGTCCTTTCCAGTGTCCCCATTTCAGTGAAAGACACCACCATCTACCTCCTAGTTATTAAGCCAGGAACATGCAGTCATCCTTATCATCCTTATTCCTTCTCTTTTATCCCCAGTATATAATTTATCACACAGTTCTATCAATTTCACCCACATATCTCTCTTGCATTTCTCATCTCCACCTATCATCCTCCACATTCAACCTACCACCTTGTGTCTCACATGGACTACATCTGTGCAATAGCAGCCCTTACTGGTACTCTTCTATAATCCCTTTGGCAATGGATTCTTAGACGTGACACCAAAAGCATGAGCAACAAAAGAAAAAACAAACTGGAATAAATTGGACTTCATCAAAATTAAGAACTTTCGTGCATCAAGGGGCGCCTGGGTGGCACAGCGGTTAAGCGTCTGCCGTCGGCTCAGGGCGTGATCCCGGCGTTCCGGGATCGAGCCCCACATCAGGCTCCTCCGCTGTGAGCCTGCTTCTTCCTCTCCCACTCCCCCTGCTTGTGTTCCCTCTCTCGCTGGCTGTCTCTATCTCTGTCAAATAAATAAATAAAATCTTTAAAAAAAAAAAAAAAAAAGAACTTTCGTGCATCAAAAGACATCATCAAGAAAGTGAAAAGACAACCTAAAGAATGGGAGAAAATATTTGGAAATCATATATCTAATAAAGTTCTGGTATACAGACTATACAAAGTACTATTATTATTCAATAACCAAAAGGAAAAAAGCCTAATTTAAAAACTGGCAAGGATTTGAATAGGTATTTCTCCAAAGATATACAAATGACCAGCAAGCACATGAAAAGATGCTTAACACTTGTCATTAGAGAAATGCAAATCAGAGCCATAATGAGATCCCATATTATACCCACTAATATGGCCATTTGGGGGCGGGGGGGGGGAGAAGGATATAACAAGTGCTGGCAATGATGTGAAAAAATTTAAACCCTCATACATTGCTGGTGGGAATGTAAAGTGGCACAACTGTTACGGAAAACAGCTTGGCAGCTCCTCAACAACTTACACAATTATTTTATGACCCAGCAATTCCACTCTTAGGTATAGATCCAAAAGAATTGAAGAGAGGTACTCAAATAATACATGTCCCCACATGTTCAGAGCAGTGCTATTCACAATGACCAAAAGATAGAACATTCCAAATGTCCACCATCTCATGAATAAACAAACTGTGCTATATTCATCCAGTGTAATATTATTCAGCTATAAAAAGGAATGAAGTACTGATACTGTGACAATGTGGATGAATCTCAAGAACACTGCTCTAAATGAAAGAAGCCAGACACAGAAGTCCACATATTGTATGATTTCATTTATATGAAAATATCCAGAATAGGTAAATCCAATGAGACAGAAGCACATGGAAGTTGCCAGTGGACAGGGGTAGGGAAGAATGGGGAATGACCATTTAATGTATGGGTTTCCTTTTGGGGTGATGAAAATGCTTTGGAGCTAGATAAAGGTGGTTGCACAACACTGCAAAATGTACTAAATGTCGCTGGATTATTCACTCTAAAATGATTAATTTCATGTTATGTGAATTTCACCTGAATCAATCAATCAATTGGATGAGAGAATCCTCCCATCACAAGCCCACCCCAAATACTGAGTTATTGCCTTTTCTTCCCAGGCCCAAGTTGTAACAACAGACAGAGTATATTTTTTCATTCTCACCAGGAAAGAAAACAAGAGCTCCATGGAATTGTCACAAATGATAAGAACATAAACAAAATCCTCAATAGCGCTACTATAGCATTAAATATATCCAAGTGGCTAGGTCTCATTTCACGAAAGCCCAATGAAGGCACTTTCGCTAAGACACCTGTTGCTGAGATTCAGGAGACATGTAGAGCCAAAAAGAAAACTAAAAAAAAAAATTGAAAGAAGTTTTAAGTAGTTTTGAAAGCCTTCAAAATGTAAAGTACGTTAAAAAAAAAAAAAACCTAATGCAATGGATACAAACAGCAAGTGTGAAAAGCTAGCCTTGATTAAGGCTATCAACTTGCCATGTGCTAAAAGCAAATGTAGCTTAATCGAAGAAAAACTGAAAGAAGTACTACGTACTTATTAAAATAGCCAAAATAAAATACAGTGGTAATTCTAAATGCTGGCAAGGATGCAGAGAAACTGGATTTCTTATACAATGATGATAAGAATGTAAAACGGTACAGCCACCCTAGAAAACAGGCAATTTCTTAGAAAACTAAACATGGACTTACTATATAACCCAGCAATTGTACTGTTGGGCATTTGTCCCAGAGAAATAAAAACAAAACAAAACAAAAAAATGCTCAGGGGCACCTGGGTGGCACAGCGGTTAAGCGTCTGCCTTCGGCTCAGAGCGTGATCCCAGCGTTATGGGATCGAGCCCCACATCAGGCTCCTCCGCTATGAGCCTGCTTCTTCCTCTCCCACTCCCCCTGCTTGTGTTCCCTCTCTCGCTGGCTGTCTCTATCTCTGTCGAATAAATAAATAAAATCTTAAAAAAAAATGCTCAAAACGGCTTTCTCTGTAATAGCAAAAACCTAGAAGCAACCCAAATGTCCTTCAACAGACAAATGGTTAAATAAACTCCAGTACATCCACATGATGGAATCCTATTCAGCAACAAAAGAGAACAAAATAATGATAGATTCAATGATCCAGATGAATCTCAAGGGCATTATGCTTAGTGAAGTCAATCTCAAAAGGTTATATCCTACATGATTCCATTTATATATCATTCAAAATGACAAAAGTATATAGATGGAGAACCCATTAGTGGTTGCCAAGGGACAATGATAAAAATAGGCTGGGGGAGAAAGGGAAGTGTATGCACAAATGTATAGGGGACAGTACAAGGGAGTTTCCTTGTAGTGATGGAACCACCTCTGTATCTTGATTGTTGCAGTAGCTGTACAAATCTATACATGGGATAAAAATGCACAGAGCTCTACACACACATAAATATATACACGTGAAAAATGAATGAATATGGTCTACGGTCTAGTTAAAATATTGTACCAAGGTCATTTACCTGGGTTTTGATATTGTTCTACATTAGATAAGATGTCACCACTGGGGAAAGTTGGAAGAAGAATACAGAGGACTTTGTGTCTATTTTTGCAACTTCCTGTGTGCCTATAATTATTTCAATATAAAAATGGATTTTTTTAAGTAATACAATTAACAAACAATAACTGAGTATCTATAATGTCAGGTTCTGTGTTAGGTGCTTCATTCTGTAACGAAATGTTATTTATCAAAAAATTATATAGTACAATGTTGTCTAAAACAAAAATTTTTTCAATTTTGATATCCCTGACTTAATCACTTTAAAAATTAAGACACTTTTTGCTGAGACTAATCTATGAACAATTTTCTCTAATATGGCAACTATCATAACCTTAATTTATTATTAACACCCTTAAGAAATTCATTATTACTACTATATACCAAAGTACATTTTTTATATCACTAACAAATATATCAAGAGCTCAGAAATATATCACCAGCCAAAAAGAGCTTGGAAGGTACAGAAATATGTGTGCTGGATAGAAAAAAAGTCATTTAGGGGAAAAACAAAAAACAAAAACCAAACCTGAAAGTAAGTAATTTGGACAAATAGTGGGATAGGAGGAAAAAGTATCTTCTTGGAGTATGTCTATCCTGAGAGATGGGACTGAGCCAGACCACAAAAGAGGGCCTTGGCAGAAGATATGACTGGTATAAAAAATGAGAAGCCTCTGAGTCCCGAGGAGAACAAGAGGGTAAAACCAATCCTGCAACAGGAGTCTCTGAATGCCTAAGTGCCTGGATGATCTGGGCTCCTACCTGAAGTCCCCATTCCAGCCAAACAGATCTGCCTGCTGGACTCCCAACCTATTTACTGCTCTCCTGGGAAGTCTTTTCTCATTACGCAGGCTAAAAAGTGGTCTCTGAGCTCCTACAATTGCAGAAGTATAAATTAAGTACCACCTCTGGGAACTTACCCTATACTACTATAAACTGTAGCTTTTAATCCATCTCCGTATGAGTAGGACCTTACAAAAAAGCAGTGTATTAACATGGAATAAAACATGTAAATCAGGGGCACCTGGGTGGCACAGTGGTTAAGCGTCTGCCTTCGGCTCAGGGCGTGATCCTGGCATTATGGGATCGAGCCCCACATCAGGCTCCTCCGCTATGAGCCTGCTTCTTCCTCTCCCACTCCCCCTGCCTGTGTTCCCTCTCTTGCTGGCTGTCTCTCTCTCTCTGTCAAATAAATAAATAAAATCTTTAAAAAAAAAAAAAACATGTAAATCAAGAGCATTTGGTTCAGGTTTCATGCCAATAAGGCTATGTCCATGGTATTCACTATGCCTGAAGGATAAACTCATAAATGTTAAACTGTTTTTCCAGAAGAAATGTTTTATTTTCTCCTTTTAAGTCCTCTTTCTCTCCTAGGCTTCCAGGAAATTCAGGAGTAAATTGTAACTCACCTACAGCAAGTGGGGAGACCCATATATTATTCTATTTTAATTAGAACTGAATAATTTTTATAGTAGTTTATTAAGTTATTATTATAGGCTACTCTAAATTGTTTGTGGAATGAATATATTAAAGACCATACAAATTTGGTAAATCCTACTATATCCTCACAAATATATTAAAATTATGGCATATAGGACTGAAAATGGCATAGCCATTCACTTAAAAAAAAATCTATAAACCAAGATCCTTAACAAGCTTCCTCTCATTACTGAAGTGACTTTATTTTTATATCTGTATCATTTAACTAAGAGGTAAAAAGTGGTACTTTACTCACTTTGGACAATAAAAAAATTTTTGGATAGTTTAAGTATCCTCTTATCCTATACGATTCTTCTTCTTGAGGTACAATGCTGCAATTTTAGGCGGGACTGTGATTCAAAACATTACAGGGGAATATTAACAGCTATATGGCCTCTCCCTCTCTCTCTCTCTCTTTCTTTTTTTTTTTTTTAAAGATTTTAAGTAATCTCTACACCCAATGTGGGGCTAAAACTTACAACCCTGAGATCAAGAGTACCATGCTCCTCTATGACCTCTCTTCATCTCTCTGACCCTTATCATAAATGGGAGAATAATACTTACCCCGATGAGCTCTTTTGGAGATTATAAAAGACAACATATGCAAATCATCTAGCAGGTCCTCAGGAAATTGTATCATCGGATTCAGACCCTGGTCTACAATCCAGATGTCCTGCTTCAAGGTGAAAGTGTTTTCCAGCACAGAATGAAGTCTATAATGCTAGTTAGTTAGACTTTTTCCATTTGATTTCTTCCTTAATCCGGTTTTGAACTTTAAAGCTCAATAAAGAACTAAAGATTACCCACTAACAGGGTAACTCTGCCAGAACTTGGGCAAAACATTCCCTGGGCACCAGTCAAGTGTACTTAGCAAAGCAATATTCACAAGGGACCAGGGAGGAAGAATTTACTAAGCTATTCAGTAGGATATCACTATACTATACACTACCCTTGTGACCAGAATTTCCAATGCCACTACTCTGTATCTTTCATTATTTAATACTGATGCGATGGATTGATGAAATCAATGAAACTCTTCCAAGCAAGACAAGACTCGCAGATGGCCTTTCAAGCAATTCCAGATCAACATTTCATCCCTATCAGGCATTTTACTCACCGTGTATCTCTATCATTCACCTAAGCCAGAATGCTCAAACATTCCTAGTATATGCTCTGGAAGGATCACTCACTCTATTTTCCACCATAACACAACCAACAAAGTCAGCACTCTCACCTGTTAACTGATAACCTAACTACTGATGACAACACTACTTCTCTAATAGCTATCTACTAAGTACTATTAGCTCAGTGTGGTTTAGAAATAATTTATGTAGAATGCCTACACAATGTGCAGCCTAAAGAAAGTATACCATAAATTGTAGATGCTACTGTCATCACTAATAACTATTCATGAATGCCCACTATTCTATCAATGTTGTGCTGAGCCCTGGCGGGAAACAACAGGCATAGATGCATTCTCATGCTCAGAGAGTATACAATCTAGTTGAGAGAAAACAAGGTAAGTGTTATATACAAGTATATAATTAAATGGTGAAAATTGTGTGCCATAAACTACGTGCTGAAGGAAACCAGAAAGCTTTCCTTCTATTAACTCACAAAAACTCTTGAGTCAGGCAGCAGCAATTATTATTCTCATTTTATAGAAAAAAACTGAGACCAAGAAAGAAAAAAAATTCCTATCAATGTTCATAGAGATCATTCATTTATGCGTTTAACAGATTCTAGGCCATGCACCATGCTAGGTGTGGAAGAGAAACAGAGCAGTTAGGACTCTTTCCGTTGTACATAACAGAAAACTCACTCCAAACTACTTTAAACAAAAAGTCTCATTATCGGTTTAAGTAACTGAAGCCCAGCATTAGGGAAGACTTGGGAGGAGGCTCAATTCAGAACTCAAAGTCACCATCTTCATCTCCTTACTCTCCCTTCCTTGATGTTGGTTTTATCACAAGCCAAACTCTCCTCTTATGGTGGCAAAATAGCTTAACAGTTTCTAGTCCTTCTAGAAGCTAACCCTCTAGTCCAATAAGATTGGGAGACGGTCTTTTGTAGTAGCTCCCACAGATGTCCAAAATATCCAGTTTAGACGGGCTTGGAACATATATTTACCCCTAAACCAATCACTGCAGCCAGAGGAACATGATGTGCTAGTTAGCTTGGGCCTGGCTCAGATACACCAGAGCTAAAAAGTTCCTACCCAAACCACACAGAGCAAAAGAGGGAGGACGTATGGTTCCTAAAGCCAACATCTGAGACCATTACCAAGATAAGGGGGAAGCTAAAGAAGCAAATTATAAATGTCCACTACAAGGAACACTGCGACTGTGCTCTCAGGAAGACAGAGTTTAGGGCAATGGTTTGCAAGTGCAGATGTCTGGTATTAAGAAGTTAGAGGTACGGTTTGTGAGAAGGAAACATAACTGAAGTACAATGTAATAAGTGCCACAGTGCATATGTGAACAAAATGTCACGGCATTCAGAAACAAAAAGGCACTAAGGCTACCTGGGGTACACAGGGAAGTCTTCACAGAGGTGATATACTGACCAACCTCAGTCCTAAAGAGAACAGGTCAGGAAGCAAATCCCCAGCTACAACAGCACAACCAAGGTTTCCTGACTTCTCTCAGCCTTTTCACTAGCAGGTTCTAATGGGATGAGAGGAAGATGGTACTGAAGCATCGATAGGGATGACTGCCACAGAAGCTCATTTAAACCAGCTCTGATAACTGCTCAGTACTTAAATACACTGTAAAGGCCTTGTCCACACAAGCAGCAGAACCACAAAGACCCCGCCAACCCTACTGAAAGATGTTCAGCTAGATACAGTCATGATCCAAACACAGAATTAGACAATCTGTCATTTTCCGGCATGTTAGCCCCTTCACCTACCACCGTGCTGCCTCTTTTCCACTATAAGGGTTGAAAGCTCAAAGACAAAAGTACCAAACACACTAAGCTGAGGCCACATTATCATATGACAAAACAAGTTAAAAGAAAACGCCACAAAACAGACATCTGCACACATGCAGTTTATGCTTATTGAGAAAGCATGATATACCAAAAAGGAGGAAGAATTTGGGGTCTGCTTTGGTATCCACAACTTACTAACTGTGTAACCCTGAGCAAGCCACTTTTCTGACCCTCAGATTCCTCACCTGTCAAATGGGAAACATGAGTATAACACCTTCCTTCAAGGAGCTATTATAGAATAAATACATATAAAGCAAGGGAAAGCACTTGGTCAAATTGTAAAGCACCGTGTAAATGTTAGTTACTATGTTCTTTAACTTTGTGGAATAATGTTTCAAAGTATTACATGACTTCTACTTTTATAAAGAGCAAAAGCCTCACTGCTTCAAAACATAGGGACTTGAGGACAAAAATGTTTCCAAGGAAAGCTTATAATAAAAACAATACCACACTAAACATCGGTGATTTGTTTTAAGAGCTGGTATGCAATTAAGAGGATTCCACTGTTTCACCAGGCTCTTGCGGCATCCAATTAAGTAATAATATGAGAGAGGAGCTCTTAATTACGGAGGAAAACTTCCACAAGCCAGTGACAGGTGTGCAGGGCTCAAGCTGAGATCAAAATAGTTGACTACAGCATTAATCCCCCCTTCCCTCTTTTCCAAAGACACTTAGTTTGCATGCAATTAGTTGAAAAGTAAACCAGACCAAATGACTGCCATATTTCAAGCTTTATTACCGTTTATCACATTAACATCTACCAACTGAGTTTTAAAGGATTAACACCAAAACAGATGGTTTAAATCCACAATAAGTGAGTTTCAGTGATCAGAAATGATAATGACCATGCTGAATTTACACTCATCACTAAGATGGTACTATGTTTCCCTCAATTGTATCAATTGTAAATTGAAGCTATTCCTTTTTCATTTTCATTTACTTTGTAAATAATTTAAAGAATGAAACTATCTTTAAGGGGATACATTTTTTCCAATTTGCCTACCTTCCCTCCAAAACGTATAGCAAACCTCTTTTGTCCCTTGACTTAATAAAAACTAAAGTCAAATATCCAACATTTATTTTGCACATTACAGACAATGCTTTTAGCAGCACCTGCATAAAAGCCAAACTGGGCACATGCCCAAAATCCAAAGGGAAAAATAATTTTCCCACAAGGGTGATTATTCTAAGGTCCAAGTACGACCTTTCAAGGAGATGGACTCTTACAAATTAAACTGTTTATGTAAATTCTAAACACATGACAGGGTGATGAGGATGCCACAAAAGCATCCATTTGTTGAGACAGCCCTTTTCAAGCAGGGTTACTCTTGACTGCCAAAGAAAAGAGTTCCCTGGAGGTCAGATCTCCAAATGTGGTGTTGGGAAACAACTCCCGAGAAATATGTACACACATAGGATGAGTCATTATGATAAGAAAAACACAGGATTTGGATTCAAGTACCAGTCTGTCACATACTCCATTCATTCAAACAATTATTGAGTAGCTGCTCTCTACCAGGCAGAATACTGAGTGCTGATGGTATAAGGAAGACACGGAACAAACTGGTACAATGAAGTATTACAGGTTCTATGACAGGCATCAACCCGGGAGAAACATGAAGAGAAAACAGTCAATTATACCTGGAAAAGGGAGCAACAGCTTTATAGAGGAAGTGATGTTGGTGCTAGATTTTTTAAAATAAAACTAGGCTGTGTAAGCCAAGTTGAGAAGAGGAGGAGGACCATTCGGGCAGAACAAACAGCATGAGTAAAGGTTTGGCAGTATAACATTATATGTTAAATCCTGGAGATGCCAAGTGCTTTGGCGGGGTGAGGCTGAGAGGGAGGTCACGGAAGGTGACCCTGGCAGGAGAGAGAAAAATGAAGACTACTATCTGGGCAAGAGATGCTAAGAGTCTGAGCTGAGACAACAGCTTTGGGAATGGAGAGAAAGGCACAGATTTGAGACATGTATAGGTGATAATATCTACACCGTGATGTGATGACAGAAGTATGGGAAGACGAGGAAATCCCAAATTTCTAGTTTGGGTGACTGAGAGAATGGTGGTGTCATTCACTAAGATAAATATAAATACAAGAGAAGAAGGTTTGGGCAAAAAGAGAGTTAAGTCCAGTTTTAAGCCAATCATGTAATTTTAAGCCAATCACTTAAAACTTCACAATCAGTTTTCCAGTTAGTAAAATGATTATAATATCAAATACTTCAAAGGCTGTGGTGAGTATTAAACAGAATAGGAGATGGGGGAATGGGCTCTGTTATTACTACCTTCTACCTAGGACTCTGTGGAAGAGACTGCTATTAGTACCCATCTTCCCTTTCTTCCTTTTAGTATAGACAACCCTACCCTCATTTTCTGCCAAGATCTGAGGCACATGCAACTCAGCTGGAAGCTACATTTCTCGGTGCTACTTACGACTAGGTATGCCATGTTTCTAAGTACAATGAATGAGATGCCCGGAGAAAGGATGTGCTTAACTTCCAGCTCTTTTTTAAAAGCTACTGTGTGCCCTCTATTCTCTCTTCTCCCTTCTCATGAGCTAGAAGGTGGATGTGCTAATAAGCTGGCTTAAGCTTGTCCTCTAGTGAGGACACCATCCTGGTAGTGCAACAGAATAAAAGTATTCTGGATCCCTGGATGATTTCATGGAGCAGAACCTCTGCCCAGCCTGGTCATAACAGAACTCTCTCTTAACTGTTATGTAAGAGATAAACGTCTGTCTTGTTTGAGCCACTCAATTTTTTAGTCTGTTTCAGCGGCTATCCTATACTCTATATACCCTCCCAAAATTGTAAAACCTGCAAGAAAACTGTGCAAGACAAATTTCAGGGCCCTAAAAATCTACTTATATATTAGTAGTACCTTCAAGACTAGAAAGGGGAACATTCGTGAGTACATAAGCACACGTGCACTCAGACATAAAGTGAGGAATGATGTGTGCCAACTGTCAGAGCAGGACCAGGCCTGTAGTCAACTAATCAAGATTGAAAATTCTAATTTTTGATCTCATACAGTTTCCACATTAGAACAACTCTTAAAAGATCCAGTAATAAGTAGATTACTACCTGACACTCAAATCTACAATCTGGAACAAAGGGGTCACTTATGACATTCCTAGGTGAGGGTTAATTTAAATGAACATAAATGTCAGACAAAAATAAGAAGAAAGGCTTAGGAATTCTCAAACGTTCTGAACTATAATCATACCTAAAATACTTCAGGGCAATGTACCTGGGAAACCAAGTAGCTAGGCTATGACATGACTATTTGAATGTGATTTGCCTAGAAGCTAAATGAAGAAAAACCAGTTTTTTTCCCAAGGACCTGGAAGGAGGCCATTCATGGAACTGGTTGCTATTAGGATGTTCATATCAAAAGCCACACTATTTGTAAGCAGGACAGATGAGCCAATACACTTTAGCTTGTAACTCTGACCATGTGACATCACCTTTAGGGCAATATCTGGTTTCAAAACTGCCCAAGTAATAGCTTCCAAAGGAAAAAGTGTGTCGTGCAAAAAGTAGAGAAACCTAGGTTCTAGTCTCGGGTTCTCCAATTTCAAACTATATGACCTTGGACAAATCAACTGACTTCCCTGGGCTTCCAGTTCCTTCTCTGTAATATAGGAGAGAGGGAGAGTGGAGCAGATGATGATATCTTCCAGGCTTAGGAAGTTCCAGAGTTTTTAAATATTCTAATGACATACTACTGAGCTAGCCTACTATTATTTTAATGTCAATATTTCCGTGTAAAAAAGAGAAGTCACAAGATAGCATCACTTCAATTTATTTAAGATGCAAACTTAAACAAAGAAGTACTGGAAAACTAATTTGCCACTGTCACATCTTCTTCACAGAAACACATAAACACACAAGAAAGAAAAGGAAAGAAAAGAACCTGACAAGGCAATCAAAAGTGTCCAGTATAATTAAGTCCACACAACACCAGAAAAATGGCTTCTTCAAGGATTACAAATGCATAACCGCAATCCATCTCTCACACGAAGACTCTATTTTAGATAGTGACCATATACTGGCTTAGCAATATTAAATGTCACTATAATTACTGTATTATATTAACATATACCGTAATATATTACTATATTAGTTACTGTAATTCTCAAACAGAATCAAATAGTGGCCAAGAATGAAGCAAAGGAGAACGCATGATACCAAAGTAAACTAGCAATTTTAGTAATCATCACTCTTTAATAGTAACAGACGTAGCATAAATTCTTGCAATCATGCATTCAGCAACCTTTACAGAAAATATGCTCTGCACCAGGTACTAGGAAAAGAGATTCTCTCTCTCTCTCTCTCTCTCTCTCACGTCCACACAGGTGCAGATGCACATACACAGAGTTGTCCTATCTACTCTCAAGAAGCTCTCAGTCTAACTACCAGGGAATTTTGCTCCTTGGATTTAGAAAAGAAAGGCACACGGAAAGATTTTTTTTTTTTAAGATTTATTTATTTGAGAGAGAGAAAGCACGCACAAAAGCACAGGGCGGAGGGGCAGAGGAAGAGAGAAATAGGAGCAGACTGACTACGCTGAGCGCAGAGCCCAATGTGGGGCTCGATCTCATGACCCTGAGATCACGACCTGAGCCGAAACCAAAAGTCAGACACTTAACTGACTGTACCACGGAGGTGTCGCCAGGAAGATTTTTCTTAAGGCTGCCTATCTTCATTTATTCCAGATAAAGGAATCTATTTTCCATATCTTAAAAGATTACTGTGCATTCCTAAGAACACAGATGTGTAGCTCTAATCAACAGCAACAGTATGATTGAGGGGAAAAAATACAGGAGTTGGGAGTCAGGAGATGTAAGATTCAGAATCCAGATTCTGACATACAGCAAATGTATAACCTGTATAACTAATTCACTTCACTCTTCCCCACCTATAAAATGGATGCAGCATCATACCTGCTTCACAGAGGTTAAGGCTCAAATAAGATAGATAACACATTTTACATATACCTATATATTTTTTTGTTGTTAATATTTATTTTATTTTATTTATTTTAATTTTTTTTATTATATTATGTTAGTCACCATACAGTACATCCCCGGTTTCCGATGTAAAGTTTGATGATTCATTAGTTGCGTATAACACCCAGTGCACCATTAGTTGCGTATAACACCCAGTGCACCATGCAACACCCAGTGCACCATGCAATACTCCTTACTACCCATCACCGGTCTATCCCATTCCCCCACCCCCTCCCCTCTGAGGCCCTCAGTTTGTTTCTCAGAGTCCACAGTCTCTCATGTTTCATTCCCCCTTCTGATTACCCCCCCTTTCTTTATCCCTTTCTTCCCCTACCGATCATCCTAGTTCTTATGTTCCATAGATGAGAGAAATCATATGATAATTGTCTTTCTCTGCTTGACTTATTTCACTTAGCATTATCTCCTCCAGTGCCGTCCATGTTGCAGCAAATGTTGAGAATTCGTTCTTTCTGATAGCTGAGTAATATTCCATTGTATATATGGACCACAACTTCTTAATCCAGTCATCTGTTGAAGGGCATCTTGGCTCCTTCCACAATTTAGCTATTGTGGACAATGCTGCTATGAACATTGGGGTGCATATGGCCCTTCTCTTCACTACGTCTGTATCTTTGGGGTAAATACCCAGTAGTGCAATGGCTGGGTCATAGAGTAGCTCAATTTTTAACTTTTTAAGGGACCTCCACACTGTTTTCCAGAGTGGCTGTACCAACTTGCATTCCCACCAACAATGTAGGAGGGATCCCCTTTCTCCACACCCTCTCCAGCAATTGTTGTTTCTTGCCTTGTCAATTTTTGCCATTCTAACTGCGTAAGGTGGTATCTTAGTGTGGTTTTCATTTGAATTTCCCTGATGGCTAATGATTTTGAACATTTTTTCATGTGTCTGTTAGCCATTTGTATGTCTTCATTGGAAAAGTGTCTGTTCATATCTTCTGCCCAATATACCTATATATTCTTACAAGCTGTTTCTCAGAAAATGTAGTGTAGAGGTTAAGTACGTAGACTCTGAAGTCAGACCGCTTGAGTTCTTTTTTTTTTTTTTTTTTTGAAAGGGGATACAAGTTTACTGAATACACCGCAAGGGAGCAGGGGACACGGCAGCAGGGGAGAGGCTGTCTGCCCAGACTGCTTGAGTTCTAAACACAGGTGCATCCCTTTGTTAGTTATGAGACTGTGTTACTTCCTCTCTCTGAGTTTCAGTTTTCTTCAATTAAATGGGGATAATGAGGATTAAAATAAATATTGAACTTGGCACAATGCCTGACATACAGCATAGTGTCAGCTAGCATCATCATCATTAGATCTGTACTGAATACAGTTAATACAAAGATGAAAAAATACATGGTCTTGCCCCAAAGAGCTATCAGTTTAGTGCAAGTAACAGGTAAGTAAAAAGAAAAATATTACATAACATAAAATACTTAACAAAGAAATAATTATGCAAATACCAGCTGACACTATTATATATGAAGTTAATATGATAAAGTAAATCACGCCGATTCTGAATGGGGCCTATGGAAATCCATCTCCCACCTAATCACTGCAACAATTTCATACTAGCAGGCAGAATAGAAGAAAGAAGTCTAAATATGTACTTATAATCAAATAAGATGGAGACTCTGAAACTATCCTGTACAACAAATACTCAACCCCAATAACCAATAGTAAAGGCAATGACCCAGACAACATAATGCAGTCACTTGTAGTAAAAAAAAAAAACAAAAACAAACAAACAAAAAAAAATAACTTGACATGCCCCTGAAAGAAAAATGAATAAAACTGGTGGCAGCACCAAAATCCAGAGCTTTCTTCATATGAAAAAATATTCAACCAATACACTGCAGCATTCAGACACATCAATAATTAAACACATTAAAAATTTTGGTTGATGTTCCACTTAGGAAAAATATCATCTGCATTACTGAAACGCTGTAAACAGAACCAATTTTCAGGGAAGAAATAACCTGAATATGACTACATAAAATTAAGCTTTCCAGTCTGTGAAAAGAGATCCCCCACTTGTCAGCCACCTGCACCTCTTTTAAATGAAAATACGCCAATGTGCTCACCTGAGAGCCACCAATCGCTTCATGTACAATAAGCACAAGATTCACCTGGAACTTGCCCCCAAACACGGACACACTTAACTGTGGGGGCGGGGGTAGGGAGAGCTAGGAACAAAACAAAATCTATTTTAACTTCTGTGCATATTCCTAGAAGACTTAAAACTGGGATTTCAACTTGAGTGTCCTCATGAGAGAGACTACAGCCATTACCACCACCCTTACTCTTTCAACCAATTCTCCATACAACGCCTAGTGTTCTAAATTTTCCTAATCAAGGAGCCTCCCTCTTCCTTGCTCTATGGATCAAGATTAGACCAAGATCCTAAACCTCGTATCTAAGCTCTTCTTTAAATCCCCTTGGCCGGCCTCACAGTTGTACTTCCACCCTCACCCCATTCTCACCTCCATCATCTAGTTACATTCATTCACCCAATACTTTCTCTGCTCAAGGACCTCATTCTGGCTTCTTCTCTTCAACTGTCCCAAGAGCCAACATAAAACTCATCAAAATATCTCCTTTTTACAGTTCAAGTGAAATTTCCCTCTTAAAATGGTACTGAATTCTTACTAAGCCCCACCTAATCTATGAAAGTCACATAATTACTATCTCACCTAGCATTTTTCAATTTTTTTTTTTTAAGATTTATTCATTTATTTGAGAGAGAGAGGGAAAGAGAGAGCACAAGCAGGGGGGAAGGGCAGAGGGAGAAGCAGACTCCCTGCTGATCAGGGAGCTGGATGTTGGGGCTCGGTACCAGGACCCTGGGATCATAACCTGAGCCGAAGGCAGATGTGATGTTCCGCCGACTGAGCCACACAGGTGCCCTGCATTTTTCAATTTAAAAGGCATTTTCATATCTATTATCTCATTTGATCCTCACAACAAATGAGAAGATCAGCTATTATTATCCCTATCCCAAATCTTAGCCAGAGAAAGTCAGGTGTCCCAAGAAACTCGGCAGGGAAGCGGCAAAGATGGAACTTCAACAAGTTTGTGTGATCACAAATCCAATGCCCTGACCACATATGCACTCACTCTTCTGACCAAGTGTAAACGACGAACCAGCTGTATGTCCCTTAAACAAATTACCTAGTTTGGGCAGCAAGTTCCTCAAGAAAAATGAACTCTGTCAATTTAACAGCATCAACATAAAATGTAACATAGTGGCACTAGAAGTCAGCCAGCTTTTAGTAAATCCTATAGTCAATAGTAACAGAAACATCAAATTATCCAATAGTTCACTACTCCTAGAGTTAGTCTAAAGGAAGAAAACCGACATTTATTGAGCTTCTACTATGCTACTGGCATGTACCAGGCACTATCACATACATTAACACTACTATTCCTAGTAAATGGGTATCGTATCCCTATTTTGCGAATGAGCAAAATGAGGTTTATCCAAGGGCTAAGGGTTAGCCAATGCGGGTTAAGAGATTTATCCAAGATCACCCAATAAGTGGCAGTGGCAAGATTTAAAAACCCAGTCCCCAGGGTGCCTGGGTGGCTCAGTTGGTTAAGCCACCCAACTCTTGATTTGGGTTCAGGTCATGATCTCAGGGTTGTGAGCTCGAGCCCCAGGGAGGGCTTCAAGCCCAGCTTAAGAGTCTCTCTCTCCCTATGTCCCTCCCCTGCCTTCCCCTCTAAAAAAATTAAAAATAAAAATAAAAACCCAGTCCCCAAACTCCAAATCTAAGGCTATTTCCAGAGGTTGATTATACCATGCTTTGGTCCCTTTCAAAGCATTCTTAAACAGTTTATGTTTGGAAGGCTTTTAACTTTGGTAAGATAATCAAAATACTCCAGGTACCTTACTGATGTAATACAAGGTAAGATGACAGGAAGAACAATTAGATAGATAGATAGATAGATAGATAGATAGATAGATAGATAGATCTGAATCTGATGGTAGGTACTAATTCATGTATATTACTGAGCCAACTGCTATAAGATCTAAGAGTTTAACAAAAACTTCAATGTCGCTTCAGAATGTCTTATACTATAATTAAAAACCTAGCATGAGTTTTTAATCTGGTAAACTGCCTGCCACTTATTAGCTGAGATACCTTAATTTGGTTACTTCTCCAAACTTAAGTTTCTGCTTATGTGAAACAGAAACAGTATCACCTCTCAGGGTTCTAGTTAAGATTTAGAGATTATGGATTTAAAACACCTCGGAGTAATGTCTAGCACGTGGTAGCTATTATCATCCTTTGCCCTCTGTGGATATGTTTCCAGCAAAAACATGTAGATGAAAATTAAAAACTCCAACATATGATTTTCCAAAAATAATGAGATGTTTGGTAGCATGAAAAATATTCAGATAATTTAAATTTTTTATATTCATCCAGATATTTTGCCACCGAATACACAAAAGCTTAAAAAACAAAACAAAAAAAAAACAAACGATGACAATCAAAAGCAAACTCAGCTATTTTTCTCTGAATCCCTAAGCAGAATTTCTTCCCTGTTCAGAAGATCCTCTAGTTACCTAGTAACCACCTGCCAGCCCCAAACTAAAGAAAATTGGCTCTGCACTGGGCTAATTACTCAACCAGCCTGAACAATCTAAAACGAAGTCTAGAATAAAGGGAATTGTCAGCCAGAATATTAGTGAAATTATCCACAACAGGAGACCTGAGAATCCAAATACCACCGGGCAGTTATTTCCATGAGAATAAAATCACAATTTATGAGCCCTGCAAATTATACCATTATTAAAACAAACATCCCATTGAGGCTACAGCTATCAGATAAATGGCTTTATTGTCCCCATTGTTTCATCCACTGCAGCAAAGAGGTGCAAACTGAATGAGCAGTTACCAGAAGCAGCAATTTCTAGGAAATTACAATGCAGACCTCCATCTTAAAGTTCCCTTTGTGTTGGGCTCTAAACGCTCTGAAGGGGAAAAGGGGAACAGAGAATCAACTCTTCTCCACCGCCCCCAAACTCAAAGACCCTGACAACTTTACAAGCAGAACTCACCAGTTTTCCTATTTGTTCCCCCACCCCCAGTAAGTCATTCCTGAGCTCGCCCAGGAGGAAGAATCTGAACTAATCAAATCCACTTTATTCACTGAGAAACGTTTAGACAATTCTCCAACCCAAATAAACACAAACAGAAAAGACAAGAAAATGGCCCCCGGTTTCCCTGACTCCCACAGTACAAAGTATCTCCAGCTACAGCAATGAGAATTAATGAGAAAATACAAAAAGCATGGCATTGCTCCTCCCATTATTAGGGGGGAAAAAATCCCTTTACAATAACGGCTAGCATCATAAACTTCCAACTTCATTTCCACACTTAAATGAGAAATCTGAGATGTTAGCTAACAGTTATCCTGGGCCAAACTGCATCAAGGAATGAGGAAAGCAAAAGTAATCCTTTCAGTAATAGCTCACTAGAACTCCACAAATCTACTGATTTTGGAAATGGAAGGAAGGAAACTAGCATCACAGGGCATCTGCTATATGACAACCACTGCACATTCATTATTTATAATCCTCACAACAACCCTCTGAGGCAGACTAGAAATCCCTTATTAACAGGTAAAAATTTTAGGCTCAGAGAAATTAAATAACTTGCTCAAGGTCACACAGCTACTAACATAAGATCTGAACTTAAGTTTCTCTGACTTTAAATTCTAAGCACTTTTAACCTTTGGTTTTTGCTTTTTTGTGCTATTGGTAAAACCTAATAAAATATACTTTTTGGGGAAAAAAACAACTGTAAGACATCACATTTAAACGGTACCTGAGCCTTTTACAAAATTCTAACAACGCAAGGCAGTCATGAGACGATGCGTACGAACTAAAACCTCATCATACAATTCATTTTCAAAATTCTCCTTTAATTTTCTCAACAAATTTGTGTGGTATGAGCCTTCCCAACTTTATATGTGAGAAAACTTTATGTGTCAGGCTCAGAGAGATTTTATGATTTGCCCAAGGCAGCATGGAAACTAAAACTCAGAACTCTGACTACAAGCTCATTGCTCATGCAGCTTTATCACAATGCCAGACTTAAACATAGGCATCAAGACTTCAAAAATCTTCTGTGGAGTTCTTTGCTTATTTATGAAGAACATCTGTTCATAATTAATAGCATGTGGAACACTGGGCATGGAGGAGGGAGTACCAAAAGCCAGAGTACCAAAAGCCCTTTAGGGCCTCAAGCTGCCCAAATCTTAATGTTCCTGTTAAAAGCTCATTCAGTGGGAGGGGACAAGGTTTAAGGTGATAGAAAAGCATTTTGGAGCTCTGAATTCCTAAATGTACTCTGGACCACTAACTGAAAGCTGGGTTGGCAATACTGACTTCCAATGACTGAAGGCTGCTATGTGTCAGACACCATGCCAGGCTCTTTCTACACACTATTCCTATCTTCCTCATGGTCTTTTGAACAGGTGGTAGAATTCCTATTTTTCAGATGAGTAAACTAGGCTGAGAGATGATACATTCTCCAAAGATGTCCAAATAGTACGGTGTCAGACCAGGAATCTGAATCCTGACTGGACTGACTTCTAAGACCATCTTTAAACTATAGTAACAGAAAGCAGATCAATGGTTCCTTGGATGCGGGATCAGGGAGAGCAGGAGAAGGAGTTACATAGGGGGTGCCAGAAACTTCTGGGACCTGATGGACATATTCATATCTGAATTGTGATGGTTTCACAGGTATATACATACGTCAAAACTTAGCAAACTATATTAAATTTCTGTCATTCACTGTCAATTTTACTTCAATAAAGCTGTTAAGGAGGGAAAAAAAATACTGTTCTTTTTAGTAACTACCAACCACTTTTTACTAACCAGAATATCTGCCCTTAAATTGTGTCTGATCACAGGGGAGCCAGGCCAAGGAATTCTTTCCCTAACCAATTTTGTTTGGAGTTTATGTAAACTATTAGTAAAACAACACTAAAAGAAAGTTTTAAGTACCTAAGAGTAACAGATTCTTTTCCAAACACTCTACAGTACCTCATAATACATTTCCATGTAAATGAAATATTAATTATAAAACATAGCCTGGTAAAAGGATAAAGAGTGAAGGTTTTGGCATTACCCAAACTGGACTAAATCCCATCTTTGGTTCTTACAAGTGAATCTAGTCAGGTTACTAAATCTCTATTCAGTTCTCACTTATAAAATGAAAGTAATAATAACAATCTATCATTTGTTGAAATTGTTAACTATACACCAAACATCAAACTAAACACTTTATCTAATTATCTCATTTAATCCTAACAACTATATACTGTAAATACCACTATATTCCCTCAAAGATGGATAAAATGAGTTACAGAAAGATTAAGTAACTCTGAAGGCCACAAAGCCAGTAAGTGCCAGAGCTGGGATTTAAACTCACCTTGCAAAATTATTCAGAGTAATAAATTAGAAGAAGGAAGTAAAATACTACTAGTATTAGTACAATATAAATGACAGAAAGTTCCCTCTATTCTTTAAAGCAAGGTTCTCAACAAAAGTCTATTGTATTAAAAGGAAAAAATTTTTTAAATATTCTACAAACTAAACTTTAAACCAAGGCTAATGGTGTCCACTTTACCCAATTTATCCCTTAATTCTCAGTCTGCAAAGTAACTACTATTTTTCTCTGCTTTAGTGATGAGGAAAATGCAATTCTGAAATGTTAAATAAACTCCAAAGCTGACAGAGACGTTAAGTCTTCCGACAAGAAATGGAGCTCTTCCCACTTTGGCTTGTTGCCATCCAAGCCACTCAGAACCACATTCAATATTTTTTCAGAGACCACACCTTAAATATCTTAAGCAGTATCTTCCATAATATCACAGAACCAAAGCTTTGTGGACTCTAGACTTAAACTCTTTGCTCTAAGTCATGATGCCAACAGTGTTAGTACTTAAAAAAAATGACATGTACACACTAATATACCCAGTCTTTTCTTACTTATTTCTGGGCTGGGTAAGAAAACTGATGCTCCAATCTGGCAAACAACTATTATCATAGGATAAAAAACAAAAACCAGGATATAATATTTGTACAGAACATTTATGAAGTATCTTTCTCATGTATTAAATTCTTTCAACTTTCAAACGTAGATAGAGACATGATTATTCTCACTTTATAGGGGGAAAAAACTGAAATTCAGAGTGCTTATACAAATTTCCCCAAGTCAGAGAGCTAGTAAGTAGCTGAGCTGGAGTTCAAATCTAGGTTTTCTGACTCTACATCCAGAATCTTCCACACACCAGACCCACTCTTCTTTCAGAAATAAGCTCAGGCGTCTACTCCTCCAAGAACTCTTCCCTGAAAAAGGTACCAACACCTCCTTCTCTGCTAGTTATTTTACAGCATCTATAAGACGCTGAATGTACTGTATTTGTTTATACCTTTTCCCTTGCATCAGGGAGCCCCTTGGAGACAGAGACCACACCCTACTCATCTCTGTGTATCATCAGAACCTACCTAGCACATGGGATGCCTGGGGGCTCAGCTGGTTAAGCGTCTGACTCCTAATCTCAGCTCAGGTCTTGATCCCAGGGTTGTGAGTTCAACCCCTATGTTGGGCTCCACGTTGGGCATGGAGAAGGAAGGAAGGAAAGAAGGAAGGAAGAAAGGAAGAAAGGAAAGAGAGAGAGCGGGAGGCAGGGAGGGAGAAAGAGAGAAAGAAACAGAGGGAGGGAGAAAGGAAAGAAGGAAAGAAGGAAGGAGGGAGGAAGGAAGGGAGGAAAAGAAAAAAAGAACCTACCTAGCACAGAGTGCAACACCCATACTGAATGAATGCATCCAAAAACGATTATTTTTATCTGCTACTAAGACTTTAGTTAGCAAAATCTTTTTTGGAAGCCATAATTTAAATCACCTGTCAGGAACCACTAAGGGCTTAACAAGGCAGTCATAAAACCCCACATTTCCTAAAGTCTCAATTATCCCACCACCATAACTGATAACTCAAATCCTATATTTAGGGTCAAAAAAACAAATGCACAAGCTGAGCACTGACAAAATATAGTTTTGTAGCATTTGTTTTATGTTATCTAAAAGTTAAAATTTTCCTTCTTTCCTTTCTCCCTCCCTCTGTTTCTTTCTTTCTTTCTCCCTCCCTGCTTCCCTCTCTCTCTCTTTCCTTTCTTCCTTCCTTCTTTCCTTCCTTCCTTCTCCATGCCCAACGTGGAGCCCAACATAGGGGCTGAACTCACAACCCTGAGATCAAGACCTGAGCTGAGATTAGGAGTCAGACGCTTAACCAGCTGAGCCCCCAGGCATCCCATGTGCTAGGTAGGTTCTGATGATACACAGAGATGAGTAGGGTGTGGTCTCTGTCTCCAAGGGGCTCCCTGATGCAAGGGAAAAGGTATAAACAAATACAGTACATTCAGCGTCTTATAGATGCTGTAAAATAACTAGCAGAGAAGGAGGTGTTGGTACCTTTTTCAGGGAAGAGTTCTTGGAGGAGTAGATGCCTGAGCTTATTTCTGAAAGAAGAGTGGGTCTGGTGTGTGGAAGATTCTGGATGTAGAGTCAGAAAACCTAGATTTGAACTCCAGCTCAGCTATTAACCTTTTGGTTAATAAAGAGGAAACTTGGAAGGACAAAAAAGAACCAAGAGTTAGAAAAGCCATCAAAAGGTCCCAACTTCTTCATTTACCAATGTAACCCTGACTCATTTCAAGTGAGATTCAGGCTCTATCACAAATCAAGTTCTGAGTATCTACATGTCTACTGTATACACAGCTCCATTGATCCAACTATGGAGAAAGAATAGAGGAAAGCTGCATGAGAGCGAAGTAGAGACAACAAGGGGCGGGGGGTGGGGACAATGGCCACAACAGAAAAGCCATTCCCCAAAAACTCAGCCTAGAACAATATGGAGTAAATGCAGCTGGTTGGGAAATTATAGCTGCTAACAGACTAGACTGAAAGTATGGATTCACTCAACAAGATCTTACTGATGCCCAAGTTCCAAAAAATGGGCCCTTGAGAAAAAAGGTGATCAGATCCCTGCTCCCTGCAAGTGGAGGAAATCAATAAATAACAAGCAGAAAAATCTGATACAGATAAACAGATAAATCAATAAATAACAAACAACTACAATCAGAGCAACCCAGAGGTGGGATACCCAATTTCAACCTGGGAAAAGTCAAGGAAAGCTTTTTAGAAAAGGTTAACTCCTAAGCTGAGCCTTAAAATCCAAGCGGGAGTTAAGCCAATTAAGATTTACCAAGAGATGTCCAGGCCCAAAGAGGAGCAAGTGCAAAGACACTGAAATAAGAGGCATGGCACATCTGGAGAACTGCAAACACAACAATGTACGCTTCGTTAGTACTGGGGATAAAATGCGTAAGGCAGGAGGAGAGGCAAACAATAAGTGACAGTCAAGAGGGAGCCAGGGAGAGGTGACTGAACAAACTGCCTCATATACCATCCTAGGGAATCTAGACCTCATCTCAAAGGTTTTAAGTATTCGAGAGTTTCATGCTAACTCCCACCCACGAGACAGTGTACCTACACTGACACTTGGTTACACGGGAGGCAGGCTTTGGAGACAGAAAAGTCTGGGAATAAATTTCACGCTAGTTACTTACTGGCTTCTGGGCCTGAGCAGCTTCCATATCTCTGAGCCTAAGTTTCCTCTTGTATAAAATAGGGACCACCCTACAGGATAACTGTGAGTTTAAATAAGATAACACACATAAAGGACTAGCACAATGTAGACACACAATGAATGTTCATTCTCCCCTCAGAACTGAGGTTCCAGGCTGTTCAAGTGTGCTGACAGAAAGCTAAAATAAAGCTCAGCACTACAACTTGTCTCACCTACCTCCTCCGTTATCCCCTGCCCAATCACAGTGAAAACCCGAGTCATTATGCAACAACAGTACTTGGCAGTTGCTTCATCTGCATCTTTTTTTTTCTATTGCAAATTCTCCAGGTTAAGGGTAGGAAGGTAGGAATAACCTAGAGAACCACTTTTACGCATAGTTATGCTCAGTTCCTTAAAGGCCATTTCATACCTTTCCTTCACCACAAGATGGTGAAGAATAAGTACCAAGCCCGGTGATTTTCTAACATCCTGACAAACCTGTGAAACTGTTCAACTCAAGTATTTTGGTCCTACTAAGCCAAGGAAAAACCAAGCACATTCATGCTGGCTTTCAAACAGTATTGTTAGTAAAGGTTTAACAAAACCACCTACTCCCCCAGGAAGAAAAAAGTAAAGACTGGAGGGGTGCCTGGGTGGCGCAGTCGTTAAGCGGCTGCCTTCGGCCCAGGGCGTGATCCTGGTGCTCTGGGATCGAGCCCCACATCAGGCTCCTCCACTGGGAGCCTGCTTCTTCCTCTCCCACTCCCCCTGCTTGTGTTCCCTCTCTCGCTGGCTGTCTATCTCTGTCAAATAAATAAATAAAATCTTAAAAAAAAAAAAAAAGTAAAGCCTGGAAACATAATCATACTGATAAATAAAAATATACCATCTTGTATTGAATGAAGGCAGTGACACCAAACTGTAATAGTATCTTTACATTCTTCATAACCATGCCAGAAAAAGAGAACTAGTTTTAGTTTCACTAACGAATGTTCTTGATAAAGCCACAAAAATGATTAATTTTTTTTAATCTCAATCATTAACTGCACATCTTTTTAATATTCTGTGATGAAATGCAAAGTACACATAAAGCACTTTTCCTGCACACCAAAGTACAAGAATTGTCTCAAAAAAAGCATTAAAGCACTTGTGCAATTAAGTTTCAAGCTGAACTAGCAGCGTTTTTCATGAAACACCATTTTTACTTGAAAGAACAACTGGCAGACAAACTATGATTATTCAGACTTCGATGTTCAGTAGACATTTTTTCAAAAATGAACAATGTGAGTCTCACTGCATGGAAAACAACTGTCACTATTTCTTGTCAACGCTAAAATTTGAGCTTTCAAGCAAAACTTAGAAAAGACTTGTCTGATAAGATTGGTGGAAATATTAACTAATGTGATTTTTTTGACATATGCATCAACATTTAGAAGATCTGCTTAACTCAGTAAACCAATATTTTCCAAATGACCAATGCATGATGCTACGAAATCATGCACAGGTAGAAGATCATTAACAGTACAAAACAGACTGATGAATTTTAACGTAACACAGTATGAAAAGCTCACTGATATAGTTTCAGATTTTGTAACATAATGGACCTTTAAGAAACTAACAGTTGTCAAGTTTTGGTGTGGTATCAAAAAAGAATCTCCACAATTATCTAAAAAGGCAATTAAAACAGTCCTTCCTTTCCTTGCCACATATCTATGTGGGACTAGATTTTTCTTTATATACTACATACAAAACAACCAATTGCAAAACATTGAATGTAGAAGCAGATATGTATCCAGTCAGGTATCAACTATACTCCAATTAAAAATAATAACAATAATAATAATAAATATATATCCAGACAGTAAAAAGATTTGGAAAAATGTAAAATATTATTCTTCTAATAGTTCTGACTTAGGATAATATAGATACTTTCATAAAAATATGCTAATATTTAATAGGTTTGATATTTTTAAATAAGTTAATACTTTTTCAACTTCAGTTTTATTTTTTTTTTAGTAATCTCTACACCCGATGAGGGGCTCAAACTCACAACCCCAAGATCAAAAGTAGCATGCTCTTCAAACTGAGCCAGTCAGGGGCCCCCAGTTTTAATTTTAATACAGCAAATACTGATAGAGATAACCCACAAATGAAAGCTCTTTGTAGTCTTCAATAATTAGCAAGAGTGAAGATACTAAAATGTTTGAGAACTACTGCTAATATAACGACGAGCAAGAACAATCTATTGCTACACACAGAACATAAATAAACCACAGTTGAGCACAAAAAGCCAGTCATACCTTATAAAAAGTTCACATAGGCAAAAATAATCTATGGTATTAGAACCCAGAATATTGGTTACGTTGGAGGAAGGGGTAATGTTCCCTTTTTTGATCTGAGGGCTGGTTATACCTTCTGTGCACTTTTTTCTACGAAGGTTACATACATCTCAATACAATTTATTTTTAAATTCCAGTATAATTAACATGCAGTGTTATATTAGTTTCAGGTGTACAATATAGTGATTCAGCAATTCTATGCACTACTAAGTGTTCATCATAATAAATGTACTCTTAATCCCCTTCACCTGTTTCACCCACCCCCCCACTCCACCCAATACAATTTCTTTTTAATTTCTATGTTCTATATAAACATATACACATACACAATCCACCTTGGGCTCATCTACAGAAATTCTGTTAGCACTTGGGCTCATCTACAGAAATTCTGTTAGCACTGGGCATGTCTTTTCTTTTTCTTTTTTTTAAAACAGCTCCTCTGGTGATTCTAATGTGTAGCCAAATACTACTCATCTGAGTATGTTGAAAAATACTGACCTCAGAGTTTAAAACCAGGGAAGACCTTGGAGCAAGGCAAAGCAGGTTTTTAATAGAAGCTTCTCTTCTCTTATTAGCTATGAAACCAAATGTAAGCTACTTTATCCCTACAAACCTCAGTTGCTTCAGTTTCCTCTTCTGTAAAACAGGCACAATACCTTACACAGGGTAAATGTGACAATTAAATTATACAAGGGAGAGAGAATACCCAGCACATTATCTATTACAGATACTCAAGTTTTGGGTTCCTTTTGTCTTTGCATCTTTATCCCCTACTAGTCCTAAGGCCAGTCAAATTACCCTCTTGCATCTTGATTTCTTCATCCTTAAAGAAAATAAAGCAACGTGACACACCTATGCACTATAGGTCAAGTAAAATACTATAACTATGTTCTCAGAAGTGTAACTATATTTACAGAGATTTTCGCTATAAATTTACAATGAAAGTAGGAGAAGGGCACATTAGAAAACTATAATATGTGGGGCACCTGGGTGGTTCAGTCAGTTGAGCGTCTGGTCTTTGTTTCACCTCAGGTCATGATCTCAGGGTGGTGAGACCGAGCCCCATGTTGGGCTCCTCAGTCAGTGCAGAGTCCACTGGAGATTCTCTCTCTCCCTTTCCCTCTACCCCTCCCTCTGGCCCTCTCTCAACTCACACATGCACGTGCTCTCTCTAAAATAAAATCTTAAAAAAAAAAACAACTAAGATATGTGAAAATGATAAAACAAAGGCTAGAAAATATGAGCATCAGCAGAAACTGTCAAGCTTGAAGGACATGATCAGAAGGCAAATCAAGATCTTAATCTTGAGTCAGCCAGGGATTGAAATTTACTGTAAAAAATCTATCAGCCACAGCTCCTTCAAAATGTCCATACCTGGGGTGCCTGGGTGGCTCAGTCAGTTGAGCTATCTGACTCTTGATTTTGGTTCAGGTCATGATCTCAGGGTCATGGGATCCGCTCCTCGCTCAGCAGGGAGTCTGCTGGAGATTCTCTCTCTCCCTCCCCCCCCACACTCTTGGCTCGCATTCTCGCTCTTAAATAAATAAGGGTGCCTGGGTGGCTCAGTCAGTTAAGCATCTGCTTTCAGCTCAGGTCATGATCCCTGGGTCCTGGGATCAAGCCCCGTGTCGGGCTCCCTGCTCAGTGGGGAGCGTGCTTCTCCCTCTCCCTCTGTCCTTCCATCCCCCACCACTTGTGCGCGCTCTCGCTCTCTCTCAGGTAAATAAATAAAATCTTTAAAAAAATAAAATAACATAAATACTTAAAAAGAAAATGTCCATATCTAAGAAAAACACAATCTATATCATCATAAAAATAGGCATATTCTGAAAGGACACAGATACCTGCTTAAATAGAGGGAGGAGGGGGAGTTGTATTGGAGCTTTATAAACCAAAGTGTTCCTACAACATCTTCATACAGAGATCAGTGGCCCATTTAAAAGAATGTTAAACTTTTAGATAAACAGAGTAGTTTGACAAAAAAAGCTTCTGTATAATTGTTCTCTACACTGAAGATATGCATAACTGCCCAAGGCACTAAATTTTATAATAAATAAAACAAGAAATATGAACTTGCTTTAAACTCTTTAATCTTCAATATTCTACAACTTCAAGTTTGATTTTTGATAGCCTGTAAGTTAAGAATGAAACATAAGAGGAGGAAAGAGGAGAAGTAGGAAGAAGATGGAGAGGGAAAGGAGGAAAGGAAAAGAAAAAGAAATAATAAAGACCACATGTGACCCACGGAGCCTAAAATATTTTTTACTGAAAGCATGTGCCAACTCCTGAACATACCCTCTTGCTGTCTTCTACTTCGGAACCTTGTGCTATACACCATCATCATTACCAAACCTTTATCAATCCAATTAAATTCTAAATTCCATTCTAAATAAATTTAAAAACTACATCTGAAAAACACATATCACCTCACTCCTTATTAGAATATCATACTACTGGCTTGCCATCTATCCTTACTAGGTTCAGTACAAAAACTAATCACTCACTACTGTGACGCACCCTCCAGGAGCTAAAACTCTAAAGATGACTAGGACACAGTCCCTGCCAAGAGTTAACCGAAGGAACAAACAAAAACAGTTAATTTACCTAACAGAGAATTATGACAGAAGCTTGTACTGGATGACCCCAGGAACAAAATGGGGGCACTTATGGCAACCTTAAGGGTCCTGAAAGTCTCCTTAGGAGAGATGCACCCAACCCAGAGGGATGAATAAAAGGAAAAATGGCATGAACAAAGGTGTGAAATTGCAAGATATCTGTAGGAACAACATGGTACTCAGTATTATCAGTCATAGGAAGAGTACAGGTATGAGAAGTAAATATGGACAGGTCACAAAAGGCCAAAGATGTCATGCTAAGGAGCTAGGATAGAAGGCCTAATAGTCATGCTAAGGAACTTAGACGTTAGAGCCAATAAAGGGACGTAAGCAAGAGAATGATGTGGACATATACATCCATTGGGTGTATGTTCTAGCTGCTGAGTGTTTACTAGATGGGTGATACAGAAACCAGTTACGAGGCTATTGTACTTGTCCAGGTGAGATCAGAGTCTGAACTAAGGTGGTATTGGTAGGAAAGGGGTGATGAATTCCAGAAATGCTTAGGAAGATTTATTTTTAGCTATGAGAGATACGGGAGAAGAAAAGACTAAGGGCACAAGAATAGGCAATGGGAAAAAGACGGTCTCTTTAACAAATGGTATTGGGAAAACTGGTCAGCTACATACAAAAGAATGAAACTGGACCACTTTCTTACACCATACACAAAAATAAAATCAAAATGGATTAAGGACTTAAATGTGATACCTGAAACCATAAAAATCCTAGAAGAGAGCACAGGTAGTAATTTCTCTGACATTGGCCATAGTGAGATTTTTCTAGAAATGTCTCCTGAGGCAAGGGAAATAAAAACAAAAATAAACTATTGGGACGAAATCAAAATAAAAGGCTTCCACACAGCAAAAGAAACAACAAAACTAAAAGAGACAACCTATTGAATGGGAAATGATAATTGCAAATGACATATCCAATAAACAGTATTCAAAATACACAGTATTCAAAATACATATAAAGAACTTATACAACTCAACACAAAAAAAATAATAATAATCCAATTTAAAAACAGACATTTCTCCAAAGAAGACATACAGATGGCCAACAGATACATGAAAAGATGCTCAACATCACTAATCATCAGGGAAATGCAAATCAAAACCACAATGAGATATCACCGCACACCTGTCACACAAGAAACAACAGGTGTTGGTGAGGATGTGGAGAAAAAGGAACACTTGTGCACTGCTGGTGGGAATGCAAACTGGTGCAGCCACTGTGGAAAACAGTATGGAGGTTCTTCAAAAAATTAAAAATAGAACTACTCTACAATCCAGTAATTCCACTACTATTTACCCAAAGAATACAAAAACACTAATTCAAAAGGACACATGCAACTATGTTTATAGCAGTATTAGTTATAATAGCCAAATTATGGAAGCAGCCCATGTGTCCATCAACAGATGAATGGATAAAGAAGATGTGGTATATATACACAATGGAATATTACTCAGCCATTAAAGAATGAACTCTTGCCATTTGCAACAACATAGATGGATCTAGAAGATACAATGCTAAGTGAAATAAGTCAGAGAAAGACAAATACCATATGATTCCATTTATGTGTGGAATTTAAGAAACAAAACAAAGAAAAAAAGAGATAAACCAAAAAACAGACTCTTAACTATAGAGAACAAGACAGTGATTAACAGGGAGGAGGTGGGGGGAGTGAGGGTGAAATAGGTGAAGGGGGTAAGGGTACACTTATCATGATGAGCACTGAGTAACATACAGAATTGTTGAAATCACTATATTCTACAACTGAAACTAATACAACACTGTATGTTAACTACACTGGAATTAAAATTTTTAAAAAAGACTAATGGTACAGATTAATTAGCCAGTATGACTGGATGGAGTGCATTTAAGTTACAAAACTACAGGAAGGGATGATTTTAACTTTTTGTGTGGGAGGGGGTACAGAATGGAAGAAGTTAGAAGTAGAAGGGGAAAACGAGTTCTGTTTTGGACCTATTGAATCTGAGGACAATCTAAATGGATATATGTAGATGGCCAGAAGCCAATGAGATTTACAAGTCTGGAGCTCAGGAGAGAGCTCCAAGTTGGAGATGTTTCATCAGCATATAGGTAGCAGTTAAAGCCAACAGAATGGGCAAGACTGCTTAAGGAAAGAATCTTAAGTCCAGTGAGCCAAGGAGCCAACCCTAAGGAATATCAACATTTACTAAGAAAGCAAAAACAATAAAGATCTCTTCTTAAATACCAGCTAGTTTCAATAGCTTCAAAAATCTCTTCCCTCTAAATAACAAACTGGGAAGAGCAAAAACCACAAACATGTTCAGTAGTACAGCTTATCTAATGGACAAAGTAAAGTTTAATCAGTTCAGTAGGAGACGGCTTTCCAGGAAGGAGGAATAGCATACAGAAAGAACAGGAGCATGACAGTACAGTATATTTGGGGATTTACTTATTTGGTCTCACCGTAGGTATACATGCTAGAAAGGCCTTGAAAAGGCGTACAAACTAAGGCCTACAGGAACACTGGGAGGGAATGATCAAGGAAGACTGTGGTTTGACTTCTTGACTTCATGAACCCTTCTTAAGCTCGTCCTCTGCAACACATTCAAATCTCCTTCAAGTCCCAGCTCAAGCATTAACTCCTCCAAACACCTCTCTCTTCGCTGCTCCCCCAGGCAGATCAGGCCACACCAACCTCCATCCTCCCCATGCCCCTTGTCGTGCCCCCATTGTGGCACTTATCGTACTACGCTATGCTATGGCAACATGTAGCTTATCTATCTCCCCAATAAATTGGCTATAAACTCCTTAAGAGCAGGGAAGTTTAGGGGCGCCTGGGTAGCGCAGTCGTTAAAGCGTCTGCCTTCGGCTCAGGGCGTGATCCTGGCGATCCAGGATCGAGTCCCACATCAGGCTCTTCCGCTATGAGCCTGCTTCTTCCTCTCCCACTCCCCCTGCTGTGTTCCCTCTCTCGCTGGCTGTCTCTCTGTCACATAAATAAATAAAATCTTTAAAAAAAAAAAAAAAAAGAGCAGGGAAGTTTAATTTTTGCATCCTATACTTTCAGCACTCCTTCACTGCCATTTAATAATCACTCAATAGGTATACGTTGCACAGATGTCTTAAACATACCTGACACGGACAAGACTACTAGCTCTTTGGCCTTGGAATGCACTGCAGTTGTGGATTTATGTTGGTTTGCTTTACTTATGATAATATTAAAATAAACGTATACCCTAAATGTAAAATGAGTGTGAGGAGATACAGCCCAGGAAAACACTGAATAACAAAAGAACAGCCTATAGGAAAAATGTAAACAATTCATACGTAAAATAAAAATAGTAGTCATAGCTACCATATTAAGCACCAATTATACATGTGCCAGTCAGGGTTCCAGGTTCTCTGTCCTTCTTATCTCATTTAACCCATACAACGAATCAACAATGGAGTATTATCTCCCTTTCACATATGCACAGATAATTTCTCTCACTTTACTACTCTGTCTTGGTAATAAATTACGGGTAGAAAACGGAGTTTTGTCAGGATAATTAAGAGCAAACATTGTATACTGCATTCTCCACATCAATATAGCCTCAATTAATTCATTTTGAGATAGCCTGCACGGTTACAGTGGAACCAAGTCCCATCAGTTCACTAGGAGAAAGTCCTGTAGCACCTTCTCTGTCCCACTATATCCAACAATCTTCAAGTTTCAAGGGAGAAATTGTGAACTGTCCATATACTCCCTCCTCCAAGAAGAACCCTTCAGAAAAGCAAAAAACCAAATATAACAAGCTTTTTACCTCTGTGTGGGGATTTCAATTTTGTAAACTAGGAGGAAAAAAAACCCCTAACATTTATATAATCCTTTACGGTTTAAAACATATTTTCACATTTATTATCTCCCTTGAAATCCATTTTACAGATAAGTAAACTGAAGCTCCAACAGATTAATGATTTGATTTCACATCTCTTAGACAAAAAATTCTTGGTGTTTAGGTTGCTGAATTCTGGTATGTATAAGGGAGGACTTCCTATTCATGGTACTCTGTGTACATCAGACGACAGACCCTCCTGGACAATCAGGAAAGGATCAATGTGGCAGCCTTTCTGCAAAAACAAAGATGCACAAAAATTCAGACCAAAAGAATTAAGTGACTTATCAAAATACGAAATGAAGTGCTAAGGTGATATAACAAAGAATTTGTATCTAGTAAATAAAGAACTGCCAATGAGGTAAAAGTTCTAAGAAAGTGCTGTTTCAAAGCTCACAAAGGCTATCTACCCCCTCCCATGCCTATTTCCAAGTATGACTGATGCACATCTGGATAATCTGATCAGCCATAAATGCAAACTGGCCTCCTCTTGCTTTCTAGACTACCTGTGTGTGTGTGTATGTATGTGTATGCATACATCCAATATACATTTTTTTATTTACACACACATATAAATAAGAAGTATTGCTAGATAATGGGATTATAAGACAATAATTTTGCTTCCTTTTACTTTCTGTAATTTCCAATTTCTACCATGTGCATGTTATGGTGGAAGAAATAAAACTCTTTTAAAGTTAAAAAATAATAGATAAAAATAGAGCAAGTCACAGAAGAATACTTACACTATGAGTCTATTTATATAAAGCCGCAAAGGTAAAAAAATATATTGTTTAGGATATGCACTTGTTTGGTAAAACTTTAAAGACAAGAAAGGGAATGATTCACACAAAATTCAGGAAAATGGTTACTTATGAGGAAGAGAGAAGGAGAGACATTCGATGAGGCAGGGAATCACAAGAAGCTTTAAAGGCACTACAAATTTCCTTTTTAAGCTGAGTAGGACAAACATCGCTCTTCAATTTGTTCCATTCCTTAAAGATGTATGTTATATGCACCTTTAAACATATGGTTTAATTCACAATTTAAAAAGATACAAACAGGGTTGAGAAATCAGAATTTGGGAGCTGTAACTGCGACTTTTCCACTTACTGTGTAACCTTAAGCAAGTCATTTAAACCCTCAGAGCAGTTTTTCTTCTTATTTTATAGATGAGGAAGCTAACAGCTAAGACATGTGTTTAGTACTTTACTGATTAAAGTTCCTAGATTACAAATATGCAAATATGTAAACATGCAAGTATGCAGATAAACTGTGAGTGATAACACGAAGTAATCCCTCTTTAATAAATTATAGAACATAATACCAAAAACTCAATGGTAGGACAGACAAGGCTATTCACATTCTACTCTCTTCCTATCTCATAATAATGGCAACAATATTTTTTAATGTGTACTATGTAACCAATCCATGATGTTAAATACTTTCCATGGATTATTTTGTTAAATCCTCAAAACAACCCTATGAAATTATCCTCTTATGCCCACTTTGCAGATAAGACCATTGTGCCCAAGGTCACACAGCTAGCAGGGAATGGTGGACTCACTTCAGAATCCACACCTTTAACCATGAGTTATGCCTCACTTCTCTCACTATATTTAAATCATCTCTCTCCCGACAATGAAAACTCCTTGAAACTGTTTTTTGTTCTTCATTTCCCCTGACTTCGAGCAGGTAAAAGTAAATAAATATTGAACAAATAGTTCATCTATGTACAGTGTTTTCAGGTCATAGTTATTTTAGGACATGAACTGATTTGTTTCCCTTGACAGACTTGAGAAGTATAAAAGTTTTTGATTGTTTTTACTACTTTAACCATATTTAAGTGTACAATTCAGGAGAAGTAAGTACATTCACAATGTTGTGCAACCATTACCACTAAGTATGAAAGGTTTTTAATGACTTTACTGAAATCACTCAGCTATTAAGTGGTGGAATGGGAAATCTGAACTCAGGACACTCCACCTCTAAATTCCCAGGCCATTCATTACCAAGGGGCCTGTCTACCAATACCTCCATCTGCTCTCTCCTTCTTAGCAGATCAGAAGAATCAAACACACACTTTTTATACATTTCCACTATACAGGTGCCTACAGCTGTGAGGGGGGAAAAATCCACCAAGACACTTCTCCCAGACGATTACTTTTCATTTTGAGCTTTCAAAAGCCAGAGCTTTAATATAAATATCTCACCTTTAGCTCAAGCCTGCAGATCCACAAAAGCAATGTCTGGACCCCAGAGTAAAGTTACGAGGAGAAATGCTTGCATTAGTTAGATTACACTCTCATTGAATTACAGGTAACTGCTCAAACCTGGTTTTTATTATAATAACGCTTCCTTATAACAAAACACTTTCGACTCCAAGGATAAGGCCAACCTTCCATCATTCTGCCCATTTTGGAACTACCAAAAAAAAAAAAAAAAAAAAAAGATCCTAAATATTGGGCATTTTTGTGTGTTCAACTATCAAACCAAAGAAAATGGTTTGTTTACGAGCTGAACTCTGAAGCTTGAACAAAAAGAGAATCATTCGATCCTGCTGACGCCAATTCTATCCTCTTTACATCCCTCCCCATGTTTTCTCAGTCTGAGCTCTAATCAACAGCCACTTCATGTTTAACATATCATAGTTAATGCAATTAAGTGCAGAAAATTGTTTCCCTAAAGCTGTTTCCCCCAGTCACACCCCTCTCTACATTCCAGCATCACCATTCTGCCATAAAATGAACATATCATGAAGCTTTAAATAAAACTGCTGATGAATAGATGGAGACATTGTTGCTGCATTAATGCAATGTGTTTACATCAACACCAACCCCTAAAAAATCAAATTAAAATGATTCTATATGCTTTACTTATCCACATCTGACAGAATTCTGACCGCCTGAATTCCTTTAGAAGAAAATTCAATCTATAGAAATATAGTCCAATTATTTTAAATCTTATCAAGTAATGCCAAAAGAGAATCAAATGAAAAACTCCATCAATACCAAACCATTTCACCAATGAATATTTATGACATTTCCATATTTCCTGTCTTCTCTGTTTACATAAAGCAGTGGTGCCAAGATTCATCTCAGGATTATTAGCCTGCAATACAATGATGGGCCTAATTGCCTTGCAAACCAGGACACCAATAAATGGAGTCTTCAGACAATCAATTTTAAGAGGAGGGGGAAAAAAAGGCCTAGGCTCTTTCTACATACATGCACACTGCCTGACTAGGAAATAAATTCAGCCTCATATTTTTCAGTTTCATTCATGGGTTCTCAAGCAAAGAATGCTCCCTTAAATACCTCAAGCTCATCAAATCTATTTAATTCCAAATTCCAGGACTAATTTTTAAATGCACTAAGGGGAGGGCGGAAAGGAGGAGGCAGAGACATCATATAGAAAGATATCTATCACATTCCCCTTTTATCTTCTCCACCTTCAGTTCAGGAGCAGGTTTTTTCCCAAAACTTTCTTTTTATGATAAATGAATAAAAACATCTTCCCCCTGCTTAATTCTACTTTAACTGAAGCCCCTCTTAACTTTACCCTTTGGTTCGATTTACTAATGATACTAATACAAATGAAACAAAAAAGACTGAACTAACGGCTTAAGAGGTCCTCTAGGAAAGAGAGTCTTTAATGTACCTTCTCTGTTCCCTGCAAAGTCCCCTCTGATTACTGTCCCTCCCCCAATCACGGCCTTCAAAGCTGCCCATTTAAGTCCAACCCCTTACCCTCTTGTGTCTCTTGGAGGACACCAGAATTCCTCCTCTCTAGAATCATCCAATGCACCTCTTCCCAGCCCTGCCCACTGCCCCACTCCATCCTCCCTGCCCTATCCATATCTACAACTCCAGGTTTCCCATTCCTTAAATGGCCTCTTTGCCACCTTACCATCAGCAACCACCTCTCCAGTCCTACCAGTTCATCTCAGACACTCTTTTGCCAAAACTCTCTCTGCCACCTCGGCCAAGGGACATTTTCTTAAAGATACCATCCCCCAACCTTGTTCACCACCTGCCACTGTTCTTTCAGGGAGTCTAGCCCAGCAGCGCCTTCTAAGCCCTCTGCCTCAAGCCTGCACTCAGGGAGCCACCATGCCTATTCCAGTGGTTCTAAAATCACTCTAAATTCCATCCCTTGTGCCCCCCTCCAATTTCAATCTCTGTCTGCCCATTTTGGGCCTAACTTCTAATTTACCCCCCTCCTGCCAGCTCACCATCACACTCCTCTCATTGAAAGTCCCACCCCCACCAGCTCCTATTCCAACCTCCATAAGCACTCCCCAGAAAAACCCCAAATTCTACCTCCTCTGCTCTCCTAACCCACGCTATTCCATAAGTCTCCACAAATTCCACCACCCAGAGACGGCGAACGCCCACTTCAAGCTCAGGTCTCAACCCATGCCAAGCCCCTTACTCCCAGCTCCTACCACCTCCGTCAGTCTGCCTTTAGGTCCACCCCAAATTCCACCCTCATGAATTAACACCTCTCCCCAAGGGTCCTATCCAAACCTGCAATCCCACTGTCTATTGAAATCATCCCCCTACCCTATACCCCGGCTGGATCCCAAGCTGTCAACTGCTCCAAGCCAACCCCAAATCCATCACCCTCATTCCAGTCCCCTCCCCCATTAAAAGCCATCCCACTCCACTCTCATCATCCATCTCGCCCAAAACCATCCCAAATTCCACCCCGACCTCCCAACCTCACGCTCCTGTCCCATATCGGGTCAATCGCTATTAAAAGTCCCCTTCCCTTGTCGCCCCCCCAACCTGCTTGGGTCCCACCCTCACCCCACCCCCAGCCCCGCGCCAGGACAAGTCTCCCCTGCCAACCCGCCGTTCCATCGCGACCTCAACCCCCTTCCCCCAACCCGCGCGGGGTCTCCGCAGCCCCCACTCTCATTCTCGGTAAGTACCACCGGCCCTGGCTCCGGGAGAGCGGACCAGGAGAGGTGGGGGGGGGGGGG
>NW_024424008.1:8600325-8615156 GCF_017311325.1 Ursus maritimus
GCCCTATCCATATCTACAACTCCAGGTTTCCCATTCCTTAAATGGCCTCTTTGCCACCTTACCATCAGCAACCACCTCTCCAGTCCTACCAGTTCATCTCAGACACTCTTTTGCCAAAACTCTCTCTGCCACCTCGGCCAAGGGACATTTTCTTAAAGATACCATCCCCCAACCTTGTTCACCACCTGCCACTGTTCTTTCAGGGAGTCTAGCCCAGCAGCGCCTTCTAAGCCCTCTGCCTCAAGCCTGCACTCAGGGAGCCACCATGCCTATTCCAGTGGTTCTAAAATCACTCTAAATTCCATCCCTTGTGCCCCCCTCCAATTTCAATCTCTGTCTGCCCATTTTGGGCCTAACTTCTAATTTACCCCCCTCCTGCCAGCTCACCATCACACTCCTCTCATTGAAAGTCCCACCCCCACCAGCTCCTATTCCAACCTCCATAAGCACTCCCCAGAAAAACCCCAAATTCTACCTCCTCTGCTCTCCTAACCCACGCTATTCCATAAGTCTCCACAAATTCCACCACCCAGAGACGGCGAACGCCCACTTCAAGCTCAGGTCTCAACCCATGCCAAGCCCCTTACTCCCAGCTCCTACCACCTCCGTCAGTCTGCCTTTAGGTCCACCCCAAATTCCACCCTCATGAATTAACACCTCTCCCCAAGGGTCCTATCCAAACCTGCAATCCCACTGTCTATTGAAATCATCCCCCTACCCTATACCCCGGCTGGATCCCAAGCTGTCAACTGCTCCAAGCCAACCCCAAATCCATCACCCTCATTCCAGTCCCCTCCCCCATTAAAAGCCATCCCACTCCACTCTCATCATCCATCTCGCCCAAAACCATCCCAAATTCCACCCCGACCTCCCAACCTCACGCTCCTGTCCCATATCGGGTCAATCGCTATTAAAAGTCCCCTTCCCTTGTCGCCCCCCCAACCTGCTTGGGTCCCACCCTCACCCCACCCCCAGCCCCGCGCCAGGACAAGTCTCCCCTGCCAACCCGCCGTTCCATCGCGACCTCAACCCCCTTCCCCCAACCCGCGCGGGGTCTCCGCAGCCCCCACTCTCATTCTCGGTAAGTACCACCGGCCCTGGCTCCGGGAGAGCGGACCAGGAGAGGTGGGGGGGGGGGGTCTCCTCACCGGCTAGCCACTGCAGGCGAAGACGACGGCGGAGGCGGCGATGCCCTTGTCTTCTCTGGAGGCTACAGTGGCGAAGCTCTCGCTCCCTCGCCCGTGTCCAGTAAGGTGGCGGATGGCGCGCAGGGAACGGGAGCCTCCTCCTCAGACTCGGCTCTGAATCCTCTGCAGTAGCCGACGAAGAGCCCGACGGGTGGGGGGAGGGGACGCTCGGCTGCGGGCGAGGGAGGAGGAGGTGGAGGGAGGGGGCGGGGGACCGCTAAGAAGGGCGGGGAAGGAGGAGCCTGCGCGGCGCCGCGACACGTCCCACAGCCTCAGCGCGCCGGGACCACAATTCCCGGCATGCCCTGCTCCGGCCTGCGGGTGGCCTGCGCGGCCTGCGGGGCCAGCCGCGCGCCTTATGCCGAGGGGCCGAACCCTTCCTGGTCATGGGCAATGGAGTAAAGTCCACCATCCGCCGGCGACTTTTGTAGACTCAAAGACCACTTGTGAGGAAAGCTAAGTGCCCTCTTCTCCAAGTAGCGATGTTTGCGGCGTCTCCAACCTCTTTATACTCACGCATACCCCCGCCCCCCCCGCTGGACTACATTTCCCAGCATGCCCCACAGTCTCCCGCCCTCCTTCCGGACCCTTCTCAGACGCGGTACTACAGTTCCCAGGGGGTGTGGTGTCTGCGAATTGCTGGGAGATGCAGTTCTCAGTTCTTCCTCCATGTTAAGAAAAAGAAGTGAAAGAGAGGAAAAAGGGTAGGAATATGACAACCCACTGAGGATAGGCCTAGATGGGATAGATTACCTGAGTCTGTACTCTCTTCGTCATCCCCGTTGCCACTGTCACACCAGAACTAACGCAGCAGCTTCCTCCTGGTCTCCCTGCAAATCAAAGAACGATTTGGCAACTGAAATCCAAATGTGAAAAAAAGAAGATACTTCTTGACCCCGCTCAATTGCTTTCAGATTTTTACCTTAGAAAGAGAATGAAACATTTTGGGAAAGATGAATGCACAAGATGGTTATATGGGATTGTTGATTACAGGGGTAATGTAAATATCTGTCAATAAGGGCTAGTTAAATTATATATACAAACAATACAGTAGTAAGCAGCTATTCAAAATGATGATATAGATCTATTTATTGACATGAAAAGCTATTCACAATTTATTCTCAAGGGAAACAAATGGATTACAGAACAGCATGTTTAAAATTGTGTAATTTATGTGTGAGACGATATTCTATAACCATAGAGAGAGATTTCAGGAAAGAGGTTCCCCAAAATATTATTAGTGATTATCTTGGAGGAAAGGGTGTCAGATTTTAAATAATTTTTATTCTCTTATTGACTGAATTGTTTAAAAAGAGCACATAGTTTTTTAAGTTATAAGACTATTTTCAAAAAATGTAATTCCTAAATCCAACAGCCATACTTTGCTGCCTAAAAAGCTTACCACGGCTTCCTATTGCCCTCAGTGGTGCTCCAGGATGAGGCCTGTCTGGTTTTTCTGTGAGCCCAACAGTTACACTATTGAATAATGGTGGTAACTTACAATTCATTAAAGACCATTAAATCAATAGAAAGAATATTCTCTATTTTCATTGTCTATTCTCAAAATTTTCCTCCTTGTGATCTTTCCACGGCCATTTCCTCCTTTTCTCCTCATTCTTGAAACTCAAGCCAAAGTCCTACCTTCCCTAGAACATAGTTTAGGTACATTGATCTTCCTCGGATCTGAATTCTTACAGCACTGGTTTTTAATCTGTGGGCCAGATATCTCTGTGGAGACGGGGAGTGAGGAGGGAGGAACAGAGTTATTGTAAAGGGTCTGCAAAGCTCTACTTAAACAAAACATTGTCTGTAGACTGAATAAATCTTACACTTTAAAAAAACAATTTTCCTTCTGTGTCCTGCTTCCTAGCATATGGAATATGACATCAGACGATCTCTGATGTAGCATAAATCCTGTATTCAATTACAGTATTTTAGATTTTCTATGTCGTTATTCCTTGACGTTCTGAACACCAGAACATTCAAGCTTCACTAGTCAGCCCACTGGAAAACCTCGGGGCCTACCTGAGAAAGGCCAGTTTTCCTATATCAGAGGTTATGTGGTCCACAGCCCTGCTACAGCCAATCTCTTCAGCTTCACTCCACCTACTGTAGTTACGCTCCTATTCCTTATGACTCACTTTCCCCAAGTATTATCAGGCACTGTCATTTTCAAACTGCCTATCTCATTTTTCAACCTACTAGCCCAGCCTTAAAATCCCAGTCCCCCCAGACCCCCCAAAAAATGAGCCCCTCTGCTCCCTTTTCTGAGAAGAATAAGAAAAGTGCCTATGGTATGTTGGCTATGGGACAGGCAAGTCTCTTCCCCTCTCTAAGAGTTGCATTGATTGTGCCCTCTTCTAACTCTCTTTACTCCCTCTCCTCCTCTTTTTCCCACTTCTCCTACTGGCAGAAAGTGGGGGCTGGGTGAAGATCAGAATTAGAAGGGCTCTGATCTGGCAAGCAAGTAAAGCACTATCAGAGTTAGGGGCATAGGTATGAGGAAGTTAACCAGACTAGGAATCTGGGAATCAGATCCTAAATCAGACTTTGCCATGAACATGCTGGGTGACCTTTAGTAAGTCTCTTAACTTCTATGAATATCAGTGTTTACATCTGTAAAATGGAAGGAATGATTCCTGCCCTGTCACCTCAAAAGGTTATTAGGAGAATCCAATAAAGCCGTGAGGATCAAAGTGCTTTGAAGACTGCAAAGTGGCATTTATAGTCCAAACCCTTCATCTAATTTGAGGATTCTCTTTCCAAATCCCTGCCAAGAGTTGGCAGGTCATTTCCAATGAAGACATACAAATGGTAACAGACACATGAAAAAATGTTCAAAATCATTAGCCATCAAGGAAATTCAAATCAAAACCACACTGAGATACCACCTTACGCCAGCTAGAATGGCAAAAATAGACAAGGCAAGAGACAACAATTGCTGGAGAGGATGTGGAGAAAGGGGATCCCTCCTACATTGTTGGTGGGAATGCAAGTTGGTACAGCCACTCTGGAAATAGTGTGGAGATCCCTTAAAAAGTTAAAAATTGAGCTACCCTATGATCCAGCCATTGCACTACTGGGTGTTTACCCCAAAGATACAGACGTAGTGAAGAGAAGGGCCATATGCACCCCAATGTTCATAGCAGCAATGTCCACAATAGCTAAATCGTGGAAGGAGCCGAGATGCCCTTCAGCAGATGACTGGATTAAGAAGTTGTGGTCCATATATACAATGGAATATTACTCAGCTATCAGAAAGAACGAGTTCTCAACATTTGCTACCACATGGACGGCACTGGAGGAGATGATGCTAAGTGAAATAAGTCAAGCAGAGAAAGACAACTATCATATGATTTCTCTCATCTATGGAACATAAGAACCAGGATGATCGGTAGGGGAAGAAAGGGATAAAGAAAGGGGGGGGGTAATCAGAAGGGGGAATGAAACATGAGAGACTATGGACTATGAGAAACAAACTGAGGGCCTCAGAGGGGAGGGGGGTGGGGGAATGGGATAGACCGGTGATGGGTAGTAAGGAGGGCACGTATTGCATGGTGCACTGGGTGTTATACACAACTAATGAATCATCGAGCCTTACATCGGAAACCGGGGATGTACTGTATGGTGACTAACATAATATAATAAAAAATCATTAAAAAAAAAAAGAGTTGGCAGGTCAACTATTTATTCAGAATTATACCATTATTAATGAACTTATTAAAATATTTCAGGAATCAACTCTATTAAGCCAATTTTATCCCTTGATAAATTTTCTATATAGCACAGTTAAACAATTTCTAACTTTCCTAGTTTTTTTCCTATGTTGAATTTTCATCACAATCTATTTTTCTCTATCAATTTTACAAGAAAGTTTAGATTCATCAGTTATCTTTTATCCTTATCGATTTTTACTGGTTATTGCTTCAGCTATTTTGAAGTTTCTAGTCATTATTTCCACCCATTCCACCTTTTCCTGGAAGAGATTTGAACCATTGTCATTTTTATTTTGTGTTGATTATTTTCACCAAGTGGAATTTTCCCAGGGGTCAACTTTGCAATGTTTAATGTTACCATCAAAGATGGGATCATTCAGTTTGCTTTTCCATCCATAATAAATTTTTACCACATGTAGTTTTAGCCACTGTCAGTTTTATTTTGTGTTGATTATTTCTCCCACATCTATTTCTTTTTCCTCTGCAACCAAACCCAAACAAACTCAGGGACAAAATGATAGTGTCAAAACACTATCCTTTGCCTGTTACTATCTGATTAACTGGGACTGTGAAATGGGTTTGTATCAGCTATGTTAATGACTTTGCTTGAGCTCTCTTTTTCTCTCAGAGTGTTTCTTGAAGCGCACTGACACGTATCTGTGAGCTGGACGATTACTTGGAGGAAAGAGCCTTGGGTCCGAATCCTAACTCAACCACGATTGGGTGTCAAGTCACTTCACCTCCTACACCTATTTTCTTTTTTTTTTTTTTAAGATTTTATTTATTTATTTGATAGAGATAGAGACAGCCAGCGAGAGAGGGAACACAAGCAGGGGGAGTGGGAGAGGAAGAAGCAGGCTCATAGCAGAGGAGCCTGATGTGGGGCTCGATCCCATAACGCAGGGATCACACCCTGAGCCGAAGGCAGACGCTTAACCGCTGTGCCACCCAGGCGCCCCCCCACACCTATTTTCTTATCCATAAAATGGCTGACCTTGCAGAACCCCCCCCAGGGCAGATAAAAGAATTAATTAAGGTACCAGATGTTTTGCGTGCTTTGAAAAGCTGACAGAAGTGAGGATTGTTATTGACAAAGACCAGAAGAGAAGTAGGAGGGAAGTTTATGTTTAGGAGGATTCTTTACAAAAAGCTGCTCAAGTTGATAAACTTAAAAAAAAAAAAAAAAAGCATTCCAATTATAGTCGGTTAAACTGTGTCTCCCAAAAAGATTATCCAGTTTTAAATCTCGTACCAGACTCTTGATTTCGATTCAGGTCATGATCTCAGGGTCATAGGATCAAGCCCCATGTTGGGCTCCGCGGTCAGCGGGGAGTCTGTTTGAGATTCTCTCTCCCTCTCCCTCTGCCCCTTCTGCCTTCTCTAAAATAATAAATAAATAAATCTTTAAAAAACAAAAAAGAAAGAATCTCGGCGTTAAAATCTTAGGATGAGATCCATCCTGGATTCAAGGGGGCCCTAAATCCAGTGAGCAGAGCTGTCTTTATGAGAGGAAAGAGAAGAGGTTTGAGACGCTAAATGGGAAGGCCACGTGAAGGTCAAGGCAGAGGTGAGTCACACAGCCCCAAGCTAAGAAACACCAGGACTACTGGCAGCCACTAGGAGCTAGGAGGAAAGCATAGAAGGATTCTCCCTCGGCCTCCAGGAGGAACCAACCTTGCTAACACCCTGATTTCAGACATCTGGCCTCTCAACTGTGAGAGAATAAATTTCTGTTGTTTGAAGCCACCAGCTAGTGGTAATTTGTTAAAACAGTCCTAGGAGACCACTATACCAGTTAAGCTGGAAACCCAAGTAATCAAGTAATTAGCAAATATTTTGAGACCCCCAAATAGATTCAGAAGAGTACATTTTGGGAAATGTTTATCAGTTCCACTTAATTTGTCATCTCCAACAGCAGCTATGGAAAATTTGTGTTAATATCCATTGTCTTCGAACCTGCGCCCTTTCTCTTTTTAACTCTTAGTTCTTGACCTGTCTCCTGGGGTGGCCCATACTTCAAATGAGTAGGAAGAACTCTGGTGTCATATGAAGTGCACAGACACAGGAGACCAGATCAGGGTTCATATCCCAGCCCAGTCACTTAAAGGCTACAACACCAGGAAAGTCATTTGTCTTTGTTGAACATTCATGTCCTCCACTAAGATGTCACTAATATCATCTCCTTCCTAGGGTGAAATGAGTTAATTCATGGAACATACAGTGCCTGACCCAGGAGTTTCATAACTTTGCCTTGTCTGGAGGGCAATAGGGATCTTTTCTTTCTTTTTATTTGGGTGATGTTTGGATGGTGGGGGAAGGGAAAAGAAGGAGCCAGCAATTTTCATTTCAACTAGAAGATGGGAAAGCTTTCCAGAAAAAGAGGAAGAACAAAAGTACTTTTATTCCCAGAAGAGCTGAGTTTCCTCTGGGTGGGGGTCCTTCTTCCATGGAAGAAGATGGACAGTGTTGGATACTTGTTCATTATTCATTGAGCATAAGGTACTGACTCCTACTTTAAGGTAATGACCCCAAATCTTTTGCTCACAGTCTAAGGGAATAGTTATATCTCAGTGTGGTCAGTGCCATACTGGAAGAAAGCAAGGGGCTGTGGGAACCTAGAAGGAAGCCTAGCCCAGGCCAAGAGGTCAAGTATAAGCCCAGGGATACCACCTGGAGATTCTCCTCAAGACGTTATAAGCTCCAGGAGGTTCCAGGATTTTTATCTAGTTTAAAGCTCTGTCCCCAGCTCAGCTACAGTGCCAGCTCATGGTAATCATTCAGTAATATTTGTCACGTGAATGAATATAAATTAAGTCACATTGCACAGGACTTCCTGCCCCTACAAAGTCCTTTCAACCATTCACCCCCAAAGGTAAAATCTCATATTCATTCATTCATTCATTCATTCATTCATTCAGCAGGCTTTTCCTGAGTACCCACCATTTGCCAGACATGCTATCAGATTCTGGGTTCTGAGTAGTGTGCCAAACAGACACGATTTGATAAAATTCATGGTCTAAGAGAACAAAAGATGTTCCCCATGTAATCCCCATGATATCTCTGCCCTGGCCTACCTCCCCTGTGCCCTGTGTGTTGATGTCCTCTTAGCTCAGCTGCAGGCTCCAGGAAAGCACCAGATTCCATTCAGAAGAGGAGAGATGGGTCCTCTCCCCAGCCCTGTGCTGTCTCAGTCACCTAAGCCCCCTAAGCGGCCAAGGCTCTCATACCTGGAGCCTCAGCAAGACCCTTCTCCAGCTTCTGACTCCATAAAGGATCACCAGCAAAGCAAAGCCCCTTGCACTGCCAAAGAAATATGGCTGCTCCCCACAGTAACTCCTGCCATGGCTGCCCGGGTTTGGATGGAACGACAGCCAAGAGAGGGGTCACCGGCACTCTAGTTATCAAATTCCATTCTGGACTGAGTTCCTTTGGGAAAGTCTACCAAAGCCGAAACTCTTGAGTTATATTGTGAAGGATGAGGAGGAACTCAGCAGATAGTGAAGGGGCCTGTTGAGGGCAGAGGAAGCCTCCCCTGAGCTCAGGAAAATTAAGTCAGGGGTTCCCAACCTTTTGTGTGCCTTGGACCCTTTAGGCAGACTGGTGAAGCCTATGAAGCCCCTCTCAAAATAATGATTTTAAGTGCATAACTTACAAGAACTACTAAAGAAACCGTTTATACTGAAATACAATTATCAAAATATTTTAAAATCTCATCAGTAATACAGATATTCATTAACAAATTAAATAATAAGATCTCATTGCCTGTCTAATAACTGCACGATTTCAAAGTGGTGATGAACACAAACAATATTTCAAGATGTTTTGAGACAACTGTAACGTGATAGGGGAACATCTGTGATTTCTGTTGATGACAAAGTCACAAGTACTGCTAATTCTGTGGTTTGTTACCTATATTCAAAATGGAAAGAAAAGCTAATTTCTGTAAAGATTACTGAATATAAGATGTAGCTCTCCCAGGACAACTGGTGACTCAGGTGGTAGAGCGTCCAACTCTTGATCTCGGCTCAGGTCTTGTTCTCAGCTGGGCTCTTGATCTCAGGGTTGTGAGTTTGAGCCCCACGTTGGACTCTACACTGTAGTGTGTGTAGAGTCAGGTAGTAAGGGTGTGAAGCTTACTTTAAAAAAAAAATGTAGGGGCGCCTGGGTGGCTCAGTCGTTAAGCGTCTGCCTTCGGCCTAGGGCGTGATCCCGGCGTTCTGGGATCGAGCCCCACATCAGGCTCTTCCGCTGGGAGCCTGCTTCTTCCTCTCCCACTCCCCCTGCTTGTGTTCCCTCTCTTGCTGGCTGTCTCTCTCTGTTAAATAAATATACAAAATGTTTAAAAAAAATTAAAAAAAATTTAAAAAAAATGTAGCTCTCCTACCCAAAATCACAGACCACTGGCCTCTCAAGCCCCAGGTTAAGAACCTCTGTCCCAAGCAGATGGCCTAGAACACAGAGGATGTAGGAAGGGACGACAAAGACTGGGGGCTTGTGTCTGTGATAGGAATTTTAATGGAGTGTGGGGTTGAAAAGGTAGGGATGCAGATGGCAGAGACTGAGAAGCCAGACAGAATTGAATTCCAATCCTCCTCCCCATCTCTATCCTCCCAGGCTGTGTGACCTTGGGCAAGTCATTTCATCTTTCTGCAAAATGTGGATATTCATACACACCCTACAGGGCTGTTATGAGAGTCTCATGTAAATTTCTCTCCAACCCTACAACTCTGTATAGAGACAAGGGTTTTGCAATTTGTTTTGTTTTATTTGCTTATAACTGTATTGTTTTGGTCCTTTATGAAGGATGAAAGCTCTAGAAGGGTTGGCAGGAGGCACTTGTGGGTGGCAAGAATGAATAGGGCAAAGTGGACAAGATCAGGCAGAGAAGTTGTCCCAGGAGGGAATGATCTTGGCACTTCTTAGAGAATGCACTTTAGGTAAGAAAAACCGTGCAGAGAGAGCAGGACTGAGACAGGAAATCCCACCCGGGGTGTGGGGGGAAGCCTAGAAGTCAGGGTACCCACAAAGGCAGAGGTTCTATCCAAATACCTATGGCCTGCCATGTTGTTAATAAAATGGAAGAGATGGGAAAGTTCTGAGAATAGCATGGCAACCACGTGTGTACCCACTAGTCCGCTCTCATTGTGATCTTAAGAGGGGTGGTTCCTTTTTTCTCCAATTTTAGGAAGTCTTCCTACATTGTGGACAATCACCCTTTGATAGTCAAAACTGATTTCAAAGAGGAGAAATTTGTGCTCCTCCACCAAATCCATCCCTTCCAGCTCTCACATTTTCTTCTAGGCATTTTTTTTCTCCTAAACTGCTCTTGAAATATTCTAATCCTAACCTGGATGAATTAACAGGAAAATAAATTCGTCTGCTTCTCACCCAAGAAAGCCTGGGAGGCTATTTCCTGGAAAGGCCATGAAGGAGTCAATGCCTTTGAGAGTAGTGAAAGAGAGGAGATTCCCAGAACTAGGAAGGTCTGGGGCTTGGACATATGTGTGGCCTACTCTCCAGAGGTGAAGCAGAGGCAGCATATGGTAGACAGAAGTACACTGGTATCCATTAAGCATGGAAGGGGACTCATGAAATATTTTTCTCTACAAAAGACCGGATCCTTTGCAAGGGAAGGAGCCCATATAATGTAAATTCTGAATTGGACTTAATTTGATTTAAATTGAATAAAGTAATATGTCTTTTTTTACTTCTCTAACTTTGTGGAGTAAGATTCATACCCAGTATATAATCAACAGAAAAAATAAAACTGACAACATCTAAATTGCACACAGTGAAATTACTCGTTGACTAAAAATTGATGAAAAAAAATCAAATAAGTCTTCTTGACAAAATGTAGATCTGCAAAATTCATCCCAGGAAAAGTGAACTTCATAGAACATAGAAATAATGACCACAGAAGATAACTTACAATGGCAGAAGCTATAATTATTAAACTGTGATATGGATTTTTTAAATTGACTGATAACACAAATCATCATTATGAAATTTATACAGAAAATTATTTTTCAGATGAAGATAATTATAGCTCAATTTAAGTGAAAATGAATAAGTTAGAAATAGATTTAATAGCTGTGTAGAAAAATCAAAGGTATTGAACTGACTTAATGGGATTTGTCCTGGGAAATATTTTCTCAGTGCAAAGTAATCAATATGATACAATTCCATCAAAATCTGTATTCATGGGGCACCTGGGTGGCTTAGTCAGTTAAGCTCAGGTTATGATCCCAGGGTGCTGGAATGGAGCCCCACATCAGTCTCCCTGCACCCCGGGAAGCCTGCTTCTCCCTCTCCCTCTGCTTGCTTCTCCCCCTGCTTGTGCTTTCTCTGTTAAATAAATAAATAAATAAATAAATAAATAAATAAATAAATAAAATCTTTTTTAAAAATCTGTATTCATAAATACAAGTCACAAACATCCAATAGGGGCAGGGCACCTGGCTGGCTCAGTTGGTAGAGCATGTGACTCTTGATCTCCAGGTTGTGAGTTTGAGCCCCACGTTGGGTGTAGAGATTACTTAAAAATAAAAATCTTTAGCCACCTGGGTGGCTCAGTCAGTTGGGCAGCTGACTCTTGATTTCAGTTCAGGTCATGATCTTGGGGTCATGGAATCGAGCCCCCTTCTGGCTCTGCACTCAGGGGGGAGTCACCTTGGGATTCTCTCTCTCCCTCTCCCTCTGCCCCTCCCTCCTACATGTTCTGTCTCTCTCTCTTTTTCTCTAAAGTAAGTAAATTAGGGGTGCCTGGGTGGCTCAGTTGGTTAAGCATCTGCCTTCAGCTCGGGTCATGATCCCAGGGTCCTGGGACTGAGCCCCACATGGAGGGCTCCCTGCTCAGTGGGAAGCCTGCTTCTCCCTCTCCCTCTCTCCACCCTCCCTGCCCCGTTCATATTCTCTCTCCCACTTTCTCTCTGTCTCAAAGAAATAAAATCTTTTTTTAAATAAGTAAATAAATCTTCTTTAATAATAATAAAATAAAACAAAAATCCTTAAAATTAAAAAAAAAGTTTTTTAAGGATTTTTAAAAATCCTTAGGGTCAAAGCAGGGGCCAAATATCCTTACCTCTCTACTAAACCTCCTAGAGAGAAAAAAGAAATGGACACAGTGGCCAAGACTTTGCTGATCTATATTTTATCGGGAAGATTTCCCTGATTCTTCCATCAATCGTTTATCAATAAAAAATTTCGCTGTGCGCAATTTCACTGTTGTTTTATTTTCTGTTGATTATGTAGTGGTCAGTGCCCCTGTAGTATAGGTCCCTACATTGGGGCCCCACTACTTAACATTCTCTTTGTCCATCCATTGTTCCATCTGTCCACTGAACAATTACCCATCAAACAAAAACCTACTCTGTGCCAGGTCCCAGCAGAAGAATCAAGCCAAGCCCTTGACCTCAAATAATTATAATTTTAATTATTTTCTTTTCTAATCCTATACTCTTTCTTGTTATTTCATAAGGGACAGCACAATGTTGAATAGAAGGGGTGATAGTGGGTGCCCTTTTCTCATTCCCATTTCAGGAGGAAATGTTTTTATATTTCGTCAGTAAGTATGATTTTGGATGTAGATTTTTTTGTGCATGTCCTTTATCAGATGAAGGAAGTTTCCTTCTATTCTTAGTTTGAAAGGGTTTTTTTTTTTATCGTAAATGGGTGGTGACTTTTATAAATTTTTCTACATCTCTTGAGATGATCCTTTGGTTTTCTTAAATTTATTCTGTTAAAGTGGCAAGTTATAATGATTAATTTTCAAATGTCAAATCAACTTTGTATCCCTGGAGTTAACACAACTTGGTTGTGTAGTATTATCCTACTTTTAGATCTTTGGGTTTGGTTTGCTGATATTTTGTTTAGAATTTTTCATCTTTGTTTGGCCTGTAATTTTGCTTCCTTATAATGCCTTGGTAGGTTTTTTATCTAAGTAATGCTGATTACATAAAATAAGTTGAGAAGTACTCCTACTTTTTCTATTCTCTGTAAGCATCTGGACCTGGAATTTTCTTTGTAGGAAGATTTTTTTTTTAATAAAAAATTCAATTTCTTTAGTAGAAACAGGACTACTCAGTTTTCCTATTTCTTCCTGTGTCAGTTTTGGCAGGATGTGTTTTTCTAGTTATCTGTTCACATCATTTGAATTTTCAAATTTGTTGGGATACAGTTATTTACAATATCCTCTCACCATCTTTTTGATTCATGTAGGATCTGTAGTGATGGCACTCTTTTCATTTCTAAAGTGATCATTGTGTCTCCTTTTTTTGTCCTTCATCTGTCTAGCCAAAAGTTTATCAATTTTAGTAGTTTTATCAGAGAAGTAACTTTTTGTTCTCTGAATCCTCTCTTTCATATCTTCATTTTCATTTTTTTAAAGAGTTTATTTGTCTGAAAGAGAGAGAGCATGAGCAGCGGCAGAAACAGAGAGAGAGGGAGAAGCAGACTCCCCACTGAGCAGGGAGCCCAATGTGGGGCTTGATCCCAGGACCCTGGGATCATGACCTGAGCCAGAGGCAGACACTTAACCAACTGAGCCACACAGATGAACCCATATCTTCATTTTCTATTTTATTAACTTATTCTGTCAACTTAATTATTTTCTGCCTTACACTTTATTTGGATTTAATTTCCGAATGTTTTTCTGAATCTACTTGAGGTTGATATTTAGATAGTTGGTTTTCAGCCATTTTTTGAAATATATTCATTTAAAGCCACAAATTTCACTCTAAACATGGCATTAGCTATTTTCCACAAGTTTTAACATTTTATTTTCATTATCACTTGAATCAAGTATTTTCTGCTTTCTATTGTGATTTCTTTTTTGACCTTTGGGTTATTTACTAGTGTGCTGTTCAATTTCCAAATATTTGGGGATTTTCCAGTTTTCTTTTTGATTTTGATGATTAGCATAATCCAACTGTGGTCATTGAACATAGGCTATACAATTTTAGCTCTTTGAAATTTGGTTAGACTTACGTCATGGCTGAGCATATCAATAAATATTCGATGTGCACTTGAAAAGAATTATGTATTCTTTTTTTTTTTTAAAGATTTTATTTATTTGACAGAGATAGAGACAGCCAGCGAGAGAGGGAACACGAGCAGGGGGAGTGGGAGACGAAGAAGCAGGCTCCTAGCGGAGGAGCCTGATGTGGGGCTCGATCCCATAACGCCGGGATCACGCCCTGAGCCGAAGGCAGACGCCCAACCGCTGTGCCACCCAGGCGCCCCAGAATTATATATTCTGTCAGTATTGGATCCAGTGTTCTATTATGTCAATTAGGCCAAAGTCTTGAAGCATGTTATGCAAATTTCCTGTGTCCTTACTGACGTTTTTATTGGCATAGTCTATCAGTTACTGAGAGTGTTGTATTAAAAGATCCCAGCATAATGGATTTGTCTATTTCTTCTTGAGAAATAAGCCCTGCCCTAGAGGATCTCACAGTCAAATTTGAGGGCTGACACATAACTCTACAATAACTGTGGGTATGTGTTTAGACGTTCCAGCAGAGAGAAACCCAGGGAACACCCAATGTTTTGGTTGTACTGAACTGCTGGAAGTTCCCTGAATACAGATTTGGTTTTTCCCTACAAGAACTTTGTCTAAACCATGTGTCACAAACTCAGATGCCTACATTTGAAAGGGACAGGGACAATATAAAATGAAAAGGGAACTGTAGATTTCTTAACTTGTACAATAGTTTAGGAAATGGGCTGAAACAACTACTCAGCTGCAAACACTGGCCTCCTTTCATGAGAAAGGAAGTATGATTCAGAGGACAGAACCAAGACCCACAGAGAAGTATTTCTGAGTTTGATCTGAATCACAGAACTGCTTGATTTCAGAATCCATGTGTGCCCTGCTTGATTTCAGAATTACTATGGACGGTGACTCCTGGGTGCCTGTTTCCTCCCTATT